>NW_027448420.1:0-42525 GCF_038048845.1 Mixophyes fleayi
TCATGAATCGAATCATGATTCATAAATCATGAGTCATGAATCGAATCATGATTCATAAATCATGAATCATAAATCGAATCATGATTCATGAATCATGAATCATGAATCAAATCATGATTCATGAATCGAATCATGATTCGATTCATGATTCATGATTCATGAATCAGGAATCAGGAATCGAATCATGATTCATGAATCACGAATCATGAATCGAATCATGATTCATGAATCGAATCATGATTCATGAATCATGAATCATGAATCGAATCATGATTCATAAATCATGAATCATGAATCGAATCATGATTCATGAATCATGAATCATGAATCGAATCATGATTCATAAATCATGAATCATGAATCGAATCAAGATTCATGAATCGAATCATGATTCATGAATCACGAATCATGAATCGAATCATGATTCATGAATCGAATCATGATTCATGAATCATGAATCATGAATCGAATCATGATTCATAAATCATGAATCATGAATCGAATCATGATTCATGAATCATGAATCATGAATCGAATCATGATTCATGAATCATGAATCATGAATCGAATCATGATTCATGAATCACGAATCATGAATGGAATCATGATTCATTAATCGAATCATGATTCATGAATGGAATCATGATTCATAAATCATGAATCATGAATCGAATCATGATTCATAATCATGAATCATGAATCGAATCATGATTCATGAATCATGAATCATGAATCGAATCATGATTCATGAATCATGAATCATGAATCGAATCATGATTCATGAATCACGAATCATGATTCATGAATCACGAATCATGAATCGAATCATGATTCATGAATCGAATCATGATTCATGAATCATGAATCATGAATCGAATCATGATTCATAAATCATGAATCATGAATCGAATCATGATTCATGAATCATGAATCATGAATCGAATCATGATTCATGAATCATGAATCATGAATCGAATCATGATTCATGAATCATGAATCATGAATCGAATCATGATTCATAAATCTTGAATCATAATCGAATCATGATTCATGAATCATTAATCATGAATCAAATCATGATTCATGAATCGAATCATGATTCGATTCATGATTCATGATTCATGAATCAGGAATCATGAATCGAATCATGATTCATGAATCACGAATCATGAATCGAATCATGATTCATGAATCGAATCATGATTCATGAATCGAATCATGATTCATGAATCATGAATCATGAATCGAATCATGATTCATAAATCATGAATCATGAATCGAATCATGATTCATGAATCACGAATCATGAATCGAATCATGATTCATGAATCACGAATCATGAATGGAATCATGATTAATGAATGGAATCATGATTCATGAATCATGAATCATGAATCGAATCATGATTCATGAATCGAATCATGATTCATGAATCGAATCATGATTCATGAATCATGAATCATGAATCGAATCATGATTCATGAATCGAATCATGATTCATGAATCGAATCATGAATTGAATCATGATTCATAAATCATGAATCATGAATCGAATCATGATTCATGAATCATGAATCATGAATCGAATCATGATTCATAAATCATGAATCATGAATCGAAATCAAGATTCATGAATCGAATCATGATTCATGAATCACGAATCATGAATCGAATCATGATTCATGAATCGAATCATGATTCATGAATCATGAATCATGAATCGAATCATGATTCATAAATCATGAATCATGAATCGAATCATGATTCATGAATCATGAATCATGAATCGAATCATGATTCATGAATCATGAATCATGAATCGAATCATGATTCATGAATCACGAATCATGAATCGAATCATGATTCATTAATCGAATCATGATTCATGAATGGAATCATGATTCATAAATCATGAATCATGAATGGAATCATGATTCATAAATCATGAATCATGAATCGAATCATGATTCATGAATCATGAATCATGAATCGAATCATGATTCATGAATCATGAATCATGAATCGAATCATGATTCATGAATCACGAATCATGATTCATGAATCACGAATCATGAATCGAATCATGATTCATGAATCGAATCATGATTCATGAATCATGAATCATGAATCGAATCATGATTCATAAATCATGAATCATGAATCGAATCATGATTCATGAATCATGAATCATGAATCGAATCATGATTCATGAATCATGAATCATGAATCGAATCATGATTCATGAATCGAATCATGATTCATGTATCGAATCATGATTCATGAATCATGAATCATGAATCGAATCATGATTCATGAATCGAATCATGATTCATGAATCGAATCATGAATCGAATCATGATTCATAAATCATGAATCATGAATCGAATCATGATTCATGAATCATGAATCATGAATCGAATCATGATTCATAAATCATGAATCATGAATCGAATCAAGATTCATGAATCGAATCATGATTCATGAATGGAATCATGATTCATGAATCATGAATCATGAATCGAATCATGATTCATGAATCAAAACATGATTCATGAATCGAATCATGAATCGAATCATGATTCATAAATCATGAATCATGAATCGAATCATGATTCATAAATCATGAGTCATGAATCGAATCATGATTCATAAATCATGAATCATAAATCGAATCATGATTCATGAATCATGAATCATGAATCAAATCATGATTCATGAATCGAATCATGATTCGATTCATGATTCATGATTCATGAATCAGGAATCATGAATCGAATCATGATTCATGAATCACGAATCATGATCGAATCATGATTCATGAATCGAATCATGATTCATGAATCATGAATCATGAATCGAATCATGATTCATAAATCATGAATCATGAATCGAATCATGATTCATGAATCATGAATCATGAATCGAATCATGATTCATAAATCATGAATCATGAATCGAATCAAGATTCATGAATCGAATCATGATTCATGAATCACGAATCATGAATCGAATCATGATTCATGAATCGAATCATGATTCATGAATCATGAATCATGAATCGAATCATGATTCATAAATCATGAATCATGAATCGAATCATGATTCATGAATCATGAATCATGAATCGAATCATGATTCATGAATCATGAATCATGAATCGAATCATGATTCATGAATCACGAATCATGAATCGAATCATGATTCATTAATCGAATCATGATTCATGAATGGAATCATGATTCATAAATCATGAATCATGAATCGAATCATGATTCATAAATCATGAATCATGAATCGAATCATGATTCATGAATCATGAATCATGAATCGAATCATGATTCATGAATCATGAATCATGAATCGAATCATGATTCATGAATCACGAATCATGATTCATGAATCACGAATCATGAATCGAATCATGATTCATGAATCGAATCATGATTCATGAATCATGAATCATGAATCGAATCATGATTCATGAATCATGAATCATGAATCGAATCATGATTCATAAATCATGAATCATGAATCGAATCATGATTCATGAATCATGAATCATGAATCGAATCATGATTCATGAATCATGAATCATGAATCGAATCATGATTCATGAATCATGAATCATGAATCGAATCATGATTCATGAATCGAATCATGATTCATGTATCGAATCATGATTCATGAATCATGAATCATGAATCGAATCATGATTCATGAATCGAATCATGATTCATGAATCGAATCATGAATCGAATCATGATTCATAAATCATGAATCATGAATCGAATCATGATTCATGAATCATGAATCATGAATCGAATCATGATTCATAAATCATGAATCATGAATCGAATCAAGATTCATGAATCGAATCATGATTCATGAATGGAATCATGATTCATGAATCATGAATCATGAATCGAATCATGATTCATGAATCAAAACATGATTCATGAATCGAATCATGAATCGAATCATGATTCATAAATCATGAATCATGAATCGAATCATGATTCATAAATCATGAGTCATGAATCGAATCATGATTCATAAATCATGAATCATAAATCGAATCATGATTCATGAATCATGAATCATGAATCAAATCATGATTCATGAATCGAATCATGATTCGATTCATGATTCATGATTCATGAATCAGAATCATGAATCGAATCATGATTCATGAATCACGAATCATGAATCGAATCATGATTCATGAATCGAATCATGATTCATGAATCATGAATCATGAATCGAATCATGATTCATGAATCATGAATCATGAATCGAATCATGATTCATAAATCATGAATCATGAATCGAATCATGATTCATGAATCATGAATCATGAATCGAATCATGATTCATGAATCATGAATCATGAATCGAATCATGATTCATGAATCACGAATCATGAATCGAATCATGATTCATTAATCGAATCATGATTCATGAATGGAATCATGATTCATGAATCATGAATCATGAATCGAATCATGATTTATGAATCGAATCATGATTCATCAATCGAATCATGAATCGAATCATGATTCATAAATCATGAATCATGAATCGAATCATGATTCATAAATCATGAATCATGAATCGAATCATGATTCATGAATCATGAATCATGAATCGAATCATGATTCATGAATCATGAATCATGAATCGAATCATGATTCATGAATCATGAATCATGAATCGAATCATGATTCATGAATCACAAATCATGATTCATGAATCACGAATCATGAATCGAATCATGATTCATGAATCGAATCATGATTCATGAATCATGAATCATGAATCGAATCATGATTCATAAATCATGAATCATGAATCGAATCATGATTCATGAATCATGAATCATGAATCGAATCATGATTCATGAATCATGAATCATGAATCGAATCATGATTCATGAATCATGAATCATGAATTGAATCATGATTCATGAATCGAATCATGATTCATGAATCGAATCATGATTCATGAATCATAAATCATGAATCGAATCATGATTCATGAATCGAATCATGATTCATAAATCATGAATCATGAATCGAATCATGATTCATAAATCATGAATCATGAATCGAATCATGATTCATAAATCATGAATCATGAATCAAATCATGATTCATAAATCATGAATCATGAATCGAATCATGATTCATGAATCATGAATCATGAATCGAATCATGATTCATAAATCATGAATCATGAATCGAATCAAGATTCATGAATCGAATCATGATTCATGAATGGAATCATGATTCATGAATCATGAATCATGAATCGAATCATGATTCATGAATCAAAACATGATTCATGAATCGAATCATGAATCGAATCATGATTCATAAATCATAATTCATGAATCGAATCATGATTCATAAATCATGAATCATGAATCGAATCATGATTCATGAATCATGAGTCATGAATCGAATCATGATTCATAAATCATGAATCATAAATCGAATCATGATTCATGAATCATGAATCATGAATCAAATCATGATTCATGAATCGAATCATGATTCGACATGATTCATGATTCATGAATCAGGAATCATGAATCGAATCATGATTCATGAATCACGAATCATGAATCGAATCATGATTCATGAATCGAATCATGATTCATGAATCATGAATCATGAATCGAATCATGATTCATAAATCATGAATCATGAATCGAATCATGATTCATGAATCATGAATCATGAATCGAATCATGAATCATGAATCGAATCATGATTCATGAATCATGAATCATGAATCGAATCATGAATCATGAATCGAATCATGATTCATGAATGGAATCATGATTCATGAATCATGAATCATGAATCGAATCATGATTTATGAATCGAATCATGATTCATGAATCGAATCATGAATCGAATCATGATTCATAAATCATTAATCCTGAATCGAATCATGATTCATAAATCATGAATCATGAATCGAATCATGATTCATGAATCATGAGTCATGAATCGAATCATGATTCATGAATCATGAATCATGATCGAATCATGATTCATAAATCATGAATCATTAATCGAATTGTGATTCATGAATCGAATCATGATTCATGAATCGAATCATGATTCATGAATCATGAATCATGAATCGAATCATGATTCATGAATCGAATCATGATTCATGAATCGAATCATGATTCATGAATCGAATCATGAATCGAATCATGATTCATAAATCATGAATCATGAATCGAATCATGAATAATGAATCGAATCATGATTCATGAATCGAATCATGATTCATAATTCACGAATCATGAATCGAATCATGATTCATGAATCGAATCATGATTCATGAATGATGAATCATGAATCGAATCATGATTCATAAATCATGAATCATGAATCGAATCATGATTCATGAATCATGAATCATGAATCGAATCATGATTCATGAATCATGAATCATGAATCGAATCATGATTCATGAATCATGATTCATGAATCGAATCATGATTCATGAATCGAATCATGATTCATGAATCATGATTCATGAATCGAATCATGATTCATGAATCGAATCATGATTCATGAATCGAATCATGATTCATGAATCATGAATCATGAATCGAATCATGAATCATGAATCGAATCATGATTCATAAATCATGAATCATGAATCGAATCAAGATTCATGAATCGAATCATGATTCATGAATCGAATCATGATTCATGAATCGAATCATGATTCATGAATCGAATCATGAATCGAATCATGATTCATAAATCATGAATCATGAATCGAATCATGATTCATGAATCGAATCATGAATCGAATCATGATTCATAAATCATGAATCATGAATCGAATCATGATTCATAAATCATGAATCATGAATCGAATCATGATTCATGAATCATGAGTCATGAATCGAATCATGATTCATAAATCATGAATCATGAATCGAATCATGATTCATAAATCATGAATCATGAATCGAATCATGATTCATGAATCATGAATCATGAATCGAATCATGATTCATGAATCATGAATCATGAATCGAATCATGATTCATGAATCGAATCATGATTCATGAATCATGAATCATGAATCGAATCATGATTCATGAATCATGAATCATGAATCGAATCATGAATCATGAATCGAATCATGATTCATGAATCACGAATCATGAATCGAATCATGAATCATGAATCGAATCATGAATCGAATCATGATTCATGAATCATGAATCATGAATCGAATCATGATTCATGAATCGAATCATGATTCATGAATCGAATCATGATTCATGAATCATGAATCATGAATCGAATCATGATTCATGAATCACGAATCATGAATCGAATCATGATTCATGAATCGAATCATGATTCATGAATCATGAATCATGAATCGAATCATGATTCATAAATCATGAATCATAAATCGAATCATGATTCATGAATCATGAATCATGAATCAAATCATGATTCATGAATCGAATCATGATTCGATTCATGATTCATGATTCATGAATCAGGAATCATGAATCGAATCATGATTCATGAATCACGAATCATGAATCAAATCATGATTCATGAATCGAATCATGATTCATGAATCATGAATCATGAATCGAATCATGATTCATAAATCATGAATCATGAATCGAATCATGATTCATGAATCATGAATCATGAATCGAATCATGATTCATGAATCATGAATCATGAATCGAATCATGATTCATGAATCACGAATCATGAATCGAATCATGATTCATGAATGGAATCATGATTCATGAATGGAATCATGATTCATAAATCATGAATCATGAATCGAATCATGATTCATGAATCATGAATCATGAATCGAATCATGATTCATGAATCATGAATCATGAATCGAATCATGATTCATAAATCATGAATCATTAATCGAATCGTGATTCATGAATCGAATCATGATTCATGAATCGAATCATGAATCATGAATCATGAATCATGAATCGAATCATGATTCATAAATCATGAATCATTAATCGAATCGTGATTCATGAATCGAATCATGATTCATGAATCGAATCATGATTCATGAATCATGAATCATGAATCGAATCATGATTCATGAATCGAATCATGATTCATGAATCGAATCATGAATCGAATCATGATTCATGAATCATGAATCAAGAATCGAATCATGATTCATTAAATCATGAATCATGAATCAAATCATGATTCATGAATCATGAATCATGAATCGAATCATGATTCATGAATCATGAATCATGAATCGAATCATGATTCATGAATCACGAATCATGATTCATGAATCACGAATCATGAATCGAATCATGATTCATGAATCGAATCATGATTCATGAATCATGAATCATGAATCGAATCATGATTCATAAATCATGAATCATGAATCGAATCATGATTCATGAATCATGAATCATGAATCGAATCATGATTCATGAATCATGAATCATGAATCGAATCATGATTCATGAATCATGAATCATGAATCGAATCATGATTCATGAATCAAATCATGATTCATGAATCGAATCATGATTCATGAATCATGAATCATGAATCGAATCATGATTCATGAATCGAATCATGAATCGAATCATGATTCATAAATCATGAATCATGAATCGAATCATGATTCATGAATCATGAATCATGAATCGAATCATGATTCATGAATCATGAATCATGAATCGAATCATGATTCATGAATCGAATCATGATTAATGAATCACGAATCATGAATCGAATCATGATTCATGAATCGAATCATGATTCATGAATCATGAATCATGAATCGAATCATGATTCATGAATCACGAATCATGAATCGAATCATGATTCATGAATCGAATCATGATTCATGAATCATGAATCATAATCGAATCATGATTCCTAAATCATGAATCATGAATCGAATCATGATTCATGAATCATGAATCATGAATCGAATCATGATTCATGAATCGAATCATGATTCATGTATCGAATCATGATTCATGAATCATGAATAATGAATCGAATCATGATTCATGAATCGAATCATGATTCATGAATCGAATCATGATTCATAAATCATGAATCATGAATCGAATCATGATTCATGAATCATGAATCATGAATCGAATCATGATTCATAAATCATGAATCATGAATCGAATCAAGATTCATGAATCGAATCATGATTCATGAATGGAATCATGATTCATGAATCATGAATCATGAATCGAATCATGATTCATGAATCAAAACATGATTCATGAATCGAATCATGAATCGAATCATGATTCATAAATCATGAATCATGAATCGAATCATGATTCATAAATCATGAGTCATGAATCGAATCATGATTCATAAATCATGAATCATAAATCGAATCATGATTCATGAATCATGAATCATGAATCAAATCATGATTCATGAATCGAATCATGATTCGATTCATGATTCATGAATCAGGAATCATGAATCGAATCATGATTCATGAATCACGAATCATGAATCGAATCATGATTCATGAATCGAATCATGATTCATGAATCATGAATCATGAATCGAATCATGATTCATAAATCATGAATCATGAATCGAATCATGATTCATGAATCATGAATCATGAATCGAATCATGATTCATAAATCATGAATCATGAATCGAATCAAGATTCATGAATCGAATCATGATTCATGAATCACGAATCATGAATCGAATCATGATTCATGAATCGAATCATGATTCATGAATCATGAATCATGAATCGAATCATGATTCATAAATCATGAATCATGAATCGAATCATGATTCATGAATCATGAATCATGAATCGAATCATGATTCATGAATCATGAATCATGAATCGAATCATGATTAATGAATCACGAATCATGAATCGAATCATGATTCATAAATCATGAGTCATGAATCGAATCATGATTCATAAATCATGAATCATAAATCGAATCATGATTCATAAATCATGAATCATAAATCGAATCATGATTCATGAATCGAATCATGAATCAAATCATGATTCATGAATCAGGAATCATGAATCGAATCATGATTCATGAATCACGAATCATGAATCAAATCATGATTCATGAATCGAATCATGATTCATGAATCATGAATCATGAATCGAATCATGATTCATAAATCATGAATCATGAATCGAATCATGATTCATGAATCATGAATCATGAATCGAATCATGATTCATGAATCATGAATCATGAATCGAATCATGATTCATGAATCACGAATCATGAATCGAATCATGATTCATGAATGGAATCATGATTCATGAATGGAATCATGATTCATGAATCATGAGTCATGAATCGAATCATGATTCATAAATCATGAATCATGAATCGAATCATGATTCATGAATCATGAATCATGAATCGAATCATGATTCATGAATCATGAATCATGAATCGAATCATGATTCATAAATCATGAATTATTAATCGAATCGTGATTCATGAATCGAATCATGATTCATGAATCGAATCATGAATCATGAATCATGAATCATGAATCGAATCATGATTCATAAATCATGAATCATTAATCGAATCGTGATTCATGAATCGAATCATGATTCATGAATCGAATCATGATTCATGAATCATGAATCATGAATCGAATCATGATTCATGAATCGAATCATGATTCATGAATCGAATCATGAATCGAATCATGATTCATGAATCATGAATCATGAATCGAATCATGATTCATAAATCATGAATCATGAATCAAATCATGATTCATGAATCATGAATCATGAATCGAATCATGATTCATGAATCATGAATTATGAATCGAATCATGATTCATGAATCACGAATCATGATTCATGAATCACGAATCATGAATCGAATCATGATTCATGAATCGAATCATGATTCATGAATCATGAATCATGAATCGAATCATGAATCATGAATCGAATCATGATTCATAAATCATGAATCATGAATCGAATCATGATTCATGAATCATGAATCATGAATCGAATCATGATTCATGAATCATGAATCATGAATCGAATCATGATTCATGAATCATGAATCATGAATCGAATCATGATTCATGAATCGAATCATGATTCATGAATCGAATCATGATTCATGAATCATGAATCATGAATCGAATCATGATTCATGAATCGAATCATGAATCGAATCATGATTCATAAATCATGAATCATGAATCGAATCATGATTCATGAATCATGATTCATGAATCGAATCATGATTCATGAATCATGAATCATGAATCGAATCATGATTCATGAATCATGAATCATGAATCGAATCATGATTCATGAATCACGAATCATGATTCATGAATCACGAATCATGAATCGAATCATGATTCATGAATCGAATCATGATTCATGAATCATGAATCATGAATCGAATCATGATTCATAAATCATGAATCATGAATCGAATCATGATTCATGAATCATGAATCATGAATCGAATCATGATTCATGAATCATGAATCATGAATCGAATCATGATTCATGAATCATGAATCATGAATCGAATCATGATTCATGAATCGAATCATGATTCATGAATCGAATCATGATTCATGAATCATGAATCATGAATCGAATCATGATTCATGAATCGAATCATGAATCGAATCATGATTCATAAATCATGAATCATGAATCGAATCATGATTCATGAATCATGATTCATGAATCGAATCATGATTCATGAATCGAATCATGATTCATGAATCATGATTCATGAATCGAATCATGATTCATGAATCGAATCATGATTCATGAATCATGAATCATGAATCGAATCATGATTCATGAATCGAATCATGATTAATGAATCACGAATCATGAATCGAATCATGATTCATGAATCGAATCATGATTCATGAATCATGAATCATGAATCGAATCATGATTCATGAATCACGAATCATGAATCGAATCATGATTCATGAATCGAATCATGATTCATGAATCATGAATCATAAATCGAATCATGATTCCTAAATCATGAATCATGAATCGAATCATGATTCATGAATCATGAATCGAATCATGATTCATGAATCGAATCATGATTCATGTATCGAATCATGATTCATGAATCGAATCATGAATCGAATCATGATTCATAAATCATGAATCATGAATCGAATCATGATTCATGAATCATGAATCATGAATCGAATCATGATTCATAAATCATGAATCATGAATCGAATCAAGATTCATGAATCGAATCATGATTCATGAATGGAATCATGATTCATGAATCATGAATCATGAATGGAATCATGATTCATGAATCAAGACATGATTCATGAATCGAATCATGAATCGAATCATGATTCATAAATCATGAATCATGAATCGAATCATGATTCATAAATCATGAGTCATGAATCGAATCATGATTCATAAATCATGAATCATAAATCGAATCATGATTCATGAATCATGAATCATGAATCAAATCATGATTCATGAATCGAATCATGATTCGATTCATGATTCATGATTCATGAATCAGGAATCATGAATCGAATCATGATTCATGAATCACGAATCATGAATCGAATCATGATTCATGAATCGAATCATGATTCATGAATCATGAATCATGAATCGAATCATGATTCATAAATCATGAATCATGAATCGAATCATGATTCATGAATCATGAATCATGAATCGAATCATGATTCATAAATCATGAATCATGAATCGAATCAAGATTCATGAATCGAATCATGATTCATGAATCACGAATCATGAATCGAATCATGATTCATGAATCGAATCATGATTCATGAATCATGAATCATGAATCGAATCATGATTCATAAATCATGAATCATGAATCGAATCATGATTCATGAATCATGAATCATGAATCGAATCATGATTCATGAATCATGAATCATGAATCGAATCATGATTCATGAATCACGAATCATGAATCGAATCATGATTCATTAATCGAATCATGATTCATGAATGGAATCATGATTCATAAATCATGAATCATGAATCGAATCATGATTCATGAATCATGAATCATGAATCGAATCATGATTCATGAATCATGAATCATGAATCGAATCATGATTCATGAATCATGAATCATGAATCGAATCATGATTCATGAATCGAATCATGATTCATGAATCATGAATCATGAATCGAATCATGATTCATAAATCATGAATCATGAATCGAATCATGATTCATGAATCGAATCATGATTCATGAATCATGAATCATGAATCGAATCATGATTCATAAATCATGAATCATGAATCGAATCATGATTCATGAATCATGAATCATGAATCGAATCATGATTCATGAATCATGAATCATGAATCGAATCATGATTCATGAATCATGAATCATGAATCGAATCATGATTCATGAATCGAATCATGATTCATGTATCGAATCATGATTCATGAATCATGAATCATGAATCGAATCATGATTCATGAATCGAATCATGATTCATGAATCGAATCATGAATCGAATCATGATTCATAAATCATGAATCATGAATCGAATCATGATTCATGAATCATGAATCATGAATCGAATCATGATTCATAAATCATGAATCATGAATCGAATCAAGATTCATGAATCGAATCATGATTCATGAATGGAATCATGATTCATGAATCATGAATCATGAATCGAATCATGATTCATGAATCAAAACATGATTCATGAATCGAATCATGAATCGAATCATGATTCATAAATCATGAATCATGAATCGAATCATGATTCATAAATCATGAGTCATGAATCGAATCATGATTCATAAATCATGAATCATAAATCGAATCATGATTCATGAATCATGAATCATGAATCAAATCATGATTCATGAATCGAATCATGATTCGATTCATGATTCATGATACATGAATCAGGAATCATGAATCGAATCATGATTCATGAATCACGAATCATGAATCGAATCATGATTCATGAATCGAATCATGATTCATAAATCATGAATCATGAATCGAATCATGATTCATGAATCATGAATCATGAATCGAATCATGATTCATGAATCACGAATCATGAATCGAATCATGATTCATGAATGGAATCATGATTCATGAATGGAATCATGATTCATGAATCATGAATCATGAATCGAATCATGATTTATGAATCGAATCATGATTCATGAATCGAATCATGAATCGAATCATGATTCATAAATCATGAATCATGAATCGAATCATGATTCATAAATCATGAATCATGAATCGAATCATGATTCATGAATCATGAATCATGAATCGAATCATGATTCATGAATCACGAATCATGAATCGAATCATGATTCATTAATCGAATCATGATTCATGAATGGAATCATGATTCATAAATCATGAATCATGAATCGAATCATGATTCATGAATCATGAATCATGAATCGAATCATGATTCATGAATCATGAATCATGAATCGAATCATGATTCATGATTCATGAATCATGAATCGAATCATGATTCATGAATCGAATCATGATTCATGAATCATGAATCATGAATCGAATCATGATTCATAAATCATGAATCATGAATCGAATCATGATTCATGAATCATGAATCATGAATCGAATCATGATTCATGAATCACGAATCATGAATCGAATCATGATTCATTAATCGAATCATGATTCATGAATGGAATCATGATTTATAAATCATGAATCATGAATCGAATCATGATTCATGAATCATGAATCATGAATCGAATCATGATTCATGAATCATGAATCATGAATCGAATCATGATTCATGAATCATGAATCATGAATCGAATCATGATTCATGAATCATGAATCATGAATCGAATCATGATTCATGAATCGAATCATGATTCATAATCATGAATCATGAATCGAATCATGATTCATGAATCATGAATCATGAATCGAATCATGATTCATGAATCGAATCATGATTCGATTATGATTCATGATTATGAATCATGATCGATTCATGAATCATGATTCATGAATCATGAATCATGAATCGAATCATGATTCATAATCATGAATCATGAATCGAATCATGATTCATGAATCGAATCATGATTCATGAATGATCATGATTCATGAATCATGAATCATGAATCGAATCATGATTCATGAATCAATCATGATTCATGAATCGAATCATGAATCGAATCATGATTCATGAATCATGAATCATGAATCGAATCATGATTCATAGAATCATGATCATGAATCGAATCATGATTCATAAATCATGAATCATGATCGAATCATGATTCATGAATCATGAATCATGAATCAATCATGATTCATGAATCGAATCATGATTCGAATCATGATTCATGATTCAGAATCATGAATCATGATATGAATCATGATTCAGAATCACTGATTCATGAATCATCATGAATCATGAATCGAATCATGATCATGATCATGAATCGAATCATGATTCATGAATCATGAATCATGAATCGAATCATGATTCATGAATCATGAATCATGAATCGAATCATGATTCATGAATCATGAATCATGAATCGAATCATGATTCATGAATCACGAATCATGAATCGAATCATGATTCATTAATCGAATCATGATTCATGAATGGAATCATGATTCATGAATCATGAATCATGAATCGAATCATGATCAATCATGATTCATGAATCGAATCATGAATCGAATCATGATTCATGAATCATGAATCATGAATCGAATCATGATTCATAAATCATGAATCATGAATCGAATCATGATTCATGAATCATGAATCATGAATCGAATCATGATTCATGAATCATGAATCATGAATCGAATCATGATTCATGAATCATGAATCATGAATCGAATCATGATTCATGAATCAATCATGATTCATGAATCACGAATCATGAATCGAATCATGATTCATGAATCGAATCATGATTCATGAATCATGAATCATGAATCGAATCATGATTCATGAATCATGAATCATGAATCGAATCATGATTCATGAACATGAATCATGATCGAATCATGATCATGAATCACGAATCATGATTCATGAATCATGAATCAAATCATGATTCATGAATCGAATCATGATTCATGAATCATGAATCATGAATCGAATCATGATTCATAAATCATGAATCATGAATCGAATCATGATTCATGAATCATGAATCATGAATCGAATCATGATTCATGAATCATGAATCATGATTCATGAATCATGAATCATGAATCGAATCATGATTCATGAATCATGAATCATGAATCGAATCATGATTCATGAATCGAATCATGATTCATGAATCGAATCATGATTCATGAATCATGAATCATGAATCGAATCATGATTCATGAATCGAATCATGATCGAATCATGATTCATGAATCATGAATCATGAATCGAATCATGATTCATGAATCATGAATCATGAATCGAATCATGATTCATGAATCGAATCATGAATCATGAATCATGAATCATGAATCGAATCATGATTCATGAATCGAATCATGATCGATCATGAATCATGAATCATGAATCGAATCAATGATTCATGAATCACGAATCATGAATCGAATCATGATTCATGAATCGAATCATGATTCATGAATCATGAATCATGAATCGAATCATGATTCATAGAATCATGAATCATGAATCGAATCATGATTCATAATCATGAATCATGAATCGAATCATGATTCATGAATCATGAATCATGAATCGAATCATGATTCATGAAATCATGAATCATGAATCGAATCATGATTCATAAATCATGAATCATGAATCGAATCATGATTCATGAATCATGATTCATGAATCGAATCATGATTCAGAATCATGATTCATGAATCGAATCCATGAAATCGAATCATGATTCATGAATCATGATTCATGAATCGAATCATGAATCGAATCATGATTCATGAATCGAATCATGAATCGAATCATGATTCATGAATCATGAATCATGAATCGAATCATGAATCATGATTCATGAATCGAATCATGAATCGAATCATGATTCATGAATCGAATCATGAATCGAATCATGATTCATGAATCGAATCATGAATCGAATCATGATTCATGAATCGAATCATGAATCGAATCATGATTCATGAATCGAATCATGAATCGAATCATGATTCATAAATCATGAATCATGAATCGAATCATGATTCATAAATCATGAATCATGAATCAAATCATGATTCATGAATCGAATCATGATTCATGAATCGAATCATGATTCATAAATCATGAATCATGAATCAAATCATGATTCATGAATCGAATCATGATTCATGAATCACAAATCATGAATCAAATCATGATTCATGAATCATGAATCATGAATCGAATCATGATTCATAAATCATGAATCATGAATCGAATCATGATTCATGAATCATGAATCATGAATCGAATC
This sequence comes from Mixophyes fleayi, assembly GCF_038048845.1. Taxonomy (NCBI): domain Eukaryota; kingdom Metazoa; phylum Chordata; class Amphibia; order Anura; family Limnodynastidae; genus Mixophyes; species Mixophyes fleayi. The sequence goes on from NW_027448420.1 coordinate 17,562, forward strand.
ATGATTCATAAATCATGAATCATGAATCGAATCATGATTCATGAATCATGAATCATGAATCGAATCATGATTCATAAATCATGAATCATGAATCGAATCATGATTCATGAATCGAATCATGATTCATGAATCGAATCATGATTCATGAATCGAATCATGAATCGAATCATGATTCATGAATCATGAATCATGAATCGAATCATGATTCATGAATCATGAATCATGAATCGAATCATGATTCATGAATCATGAATCATGAATCGAATCATGATTCATAAATCATGAATCATGAATCGAATCATGATTCATGAATCGAATCATGATTCATGAATCGAATCATGAATCGAATCATGATTCATGAATCGAATCATGATTCATAAATCATGAATCATGAATCGAATCATGATTCATGAATCGAATCATGATTTATGAATCGAATCATGATTCATGAATCGAATCATGAATCGAATCATGATTCATAAATCATGAATCATGAATCGAATCATGATTCATGAATCATGAATCATGAATCGAATCATGATTCATGAATCGAATCATGAATCGAATCATGATTCATGAATCATGAATCATGAATCGAATCATGATTCATAAATCATGAATCATGAATCGAATCATGATTCATGAATCATGAATCATGAATCGAATCATGATTCATAAATCATGAATCATGAATCGAATCATGATTCATGAATCATGAATCATGAATCGAATCATGATTCATAAATCATGAATCATGAATCGAATCATGATTCATGAATCGAATCATGATTCATGAATCGAATCATGATTCATGAATCGAATCATGAATCGAATCATGATTCATGAATCGAATCATGAATCGAATCATGATTCAAGAATCGAATCATGAATCGAATCATGATTCATGAATCGAATCATGAATCGAATCATGATTCATAAATCATGAATCATGAATCGAATCATGATTCATAAATCATGAATCATGAATCAAATCATGATTCATGAATCGAATCATGATTCATGAATCGAATCATGATTCATAAATCATGAATCATGAATCAAATCATGATTCATGAATCGAATCATGATTCATGAATCACAAATCATGAATCAAATCATGATTCATGAATCATGAATCATGAATCGAATCATGATTCATAAATCATGAATCATGAATCGAATCATGATTCATGAATCATGAATCATGAATCGAATCATGATTCATAAATCATGAATCATGAATCGAATCATGATTCATGAATCATGAATCATGAATCGAATCATGATTCATAAATCATGATTCATGAATCGAATCATGATTCATGAATCGAATCATGATTCATGAATCGAATCATGAATCGAATCAAGATTCATGAATCATGAATCATGAATCGAATCATGATTCATGAATCAGGAATCATGAATCGAATCATGATTCATGAATCATGAATCATGAATCGAATCATGATTCATGAATCGAATCATGAATCGAATCATGATTCATGAATCAGGAATCATGAATCGAATCATGATTCATGAATCACGAATCATGAATCGAATCATGATTCATGAATCATGAATCATGAATCGAATCATGATTCATAAATCACAAATCATGAATCGAATCATGATTCATGAATCATGAATCATGAATCGAATCATGATTCATAAATCATGAATCATGAATCGAATCATGATTCATGAATCATGAATCATGAATCGAATCATGATTCATGAATCGAATCATGAATCGAATCATGATTCATGAATCATGAATCATGAATCGAATCATGATTCATGAATCATGAATCATGAATCGAATCATGATTCATTAATCATGAATCATGAATCGAATCATGATTCATAAATCATGAATCATGAATCGAATCATGATTCCTAAATCATGAATCATGAATCGAATCATGATTCATGAATCATGATTCATGAATCGAATCATGATTCATGAATCGAATCATGATTCATGAATCGAATCATGATTCATGAATCGAATCATGAATCGAATCAAGATTCATGAATCATGAATCATGAATCGAATCATGATTCATGAATCAGGAATCATGAATCGAATCATGATTCATGAATCATGAATCATGAATCGAATCATGATTCATGAATCGAATCATGAATCGAATCAAGATTCATGAATCATGAATCGAATCATGATTCATGAATCAGGAATCATGAATCGAATCATGATTCATGAATCACGAATCATGAATCGAATCATGATTCATGAATCATGAATCATGAATCGAATCATGATTCATAAATCACAAATCATGAATCGAATCATGATTCATGAATCATGAATCATGAATCGAATCATGATTCATGAATCATGAATCATGAATCGAATCATGATTCATGAATCATGAATCATGAATCGAATCATGATTCATGAATCGAATCATGAATCGAATCATGATTCATGAATCATGAATCATGAATCGAATCATGATTCATGAATCATGAATCATGAATCGAATCATGATTCATAAATCATGAATCATGAATCGAATCATGATTCATAAATCATGAATCATGAATCGAATCATGATTCCTAAATCATGAATCATGAATCGAATCATGATTCATGAATCATGAATCATGAATCGAATTATGATTCATGAATCAAATCATGAATCGAATCATGATTCATGAATCGAATCATGATTCATGAATCGAATCATGAATCGAATCATGATTCATGAATCATGAATCATGAATCGAATCATGATTCATGAATCAGGAATCATGAATCGAATCATGATTCATGAATCACGAATCATGAATCGAATCATGATTCATGAATCATGAATCATGAATCGAATCATGATTCATAAATCACGAATCATGAATCGAATCATGATTCATGAATCATGAATCATGAATCGAATCATGATTCATAAATCATGAATCATGAATCGAATCATGATTCATGAATCATGAATCATGAATCGAATCATGATTCGTAATCATGAATCATGAATCGAATCATGATTCGTGAATCACGAATCATGAATCGAATCATGATTCATGAATCATGAATCATGAATCGAATCATGATTCATAAATCATGAATCATGAATCGAATCATGATTCATGAATCATGATTCATGAATCGAATCATGATTCATAAATCATGATTCATGAATCAAATCATGATTCATGAATCGAATCATGATTCATGAACCGAATCATGATTCATGAATCGAATCATGAATCGAATCATGATTCATGAATCGAATCATGAATCGAATCATGATTCATGAATCGAATCATGAATCGAATCATGATTCATGAATCGAATCATGAATCGAATCATGATTCATAAATCATGAATCATGAATCGAATCATGATTCATAAATCATGAATCATGAATCAAATCATGATTCATGAATCGAATCATGATTCATGAATCGAATCATGATTCATAAATCATGAATCATGAATCAAATCATGATTCATGAATCGAATCATGATTCATGAATCACAAATCATGAATCAAATCATGATTCATGAATCACATGAATCATGAATCGAATCATGATTCATAAATCATGAATCATGAATCGAATCATGATTCATGAATCATGAATCATGAATCGAATCATGATTCATAAATCATGAATCATGAATCGAATCATGATTCATGAATCGAATCATGATTCATGAATCGAATCATGATTCATGAATCGAATCATGAATCGAATCATGATTCATGAATCATGAATCATGATCGAATCATGATTCATGAATCATGAATCATGAATTGAATCATGATTCATGAATCATGAATCATGAATCGAATCATGATTCATAAATCATGAATCATGAATCGAATCATGATTCATGAATCGAATCATGATTCATGAATCGAATCATGAATCGAATCATGATTCATGAATCGAATCATGATTCATAAATCATGAATCATGAATCGAATCATGATTCATGAATCGAATCATGATTTATGAATCGAATCATGATTCATGAATCGAATCATGAATCGAATCATGATTCATGAATCGAATCATGAATCGAATCATGATTCATGAATCGAATCATGAATCGAATCATGATTCATGAATCGAATCATGAATCGAATCATGATTCATGAATCATGAATCATGAATCGAATCATGATTCATAAATCATGAATCATGAATCGAATCATGATTCATAAATCATGAATCATGAATCGAATCATGATTCATGAATCGAATCATGATCGAATCATGATTCATGAATCATGAATCATGAATCGAATCATGATTCATAAATCATGAATCATGAATCGAATCATGATTCATGAATCATGAATCATGAATCGAATCATGATTCATGAATCGAATCATGATTCATGAATCATGAATCATGAATCGAATCATGATTCATAAATCATGAATCATGAATCGAATCATGATTCATGAATCATGAATCATGAATCGAATCATGATTCATAAATCATGAATCATGAATCGAATCATGATTCATGAATCGAATCATGATTCATGAATCGAATCATGATTCATGAATCGAATCATGAATCGAATCATGATTCATGAATCATGAATCATGAATCGAATCATGATTCATGAATCATGAATCATGAATCGAATCATGATTCATAAATCATGAATCATGAATCGAATCATGATTCATAAATCATGAATCATGAATCGAATCATGATTCATAAATCATGAATCATGAATCGAATCATGATTCATGAATCGAATCATGATTCATGAATCGAATCATGAATCGAATCATGATTCATGAATCGAATCATGATTCATAAATCATGAATCATGAATCGAATCATGATTCATGAATCGAATCATGATTTATGAATCGAATCATGATTCATGAATCGAATCATGAATCGAATCATGATTCATGAATCGAATCATGAATCGAATCATGATTCATGAATCGAATCATGAATCGAATCATGATTCATGAATCGAATCATGAATCGAATCATGATTCATGAATCATGAATCATGAATCGAATCATGATTCATAAATCATGAATCATGAATCGAATCATGATTCATAAATCATGAATCATGAATCGAATCATGATTCATGAATCGAATCATGAATCGAATCATGATTCATGAATCATGAATCATGAATCGAATCATGATTCATAAATCATGAATCATGAATCGAATCATGATTCATGAATCATGAATCATGAATCGAATCATGATTCATGAATCGAATCATGATCGAATCATGATTCATGAATCATGAATCATGAATCGAATCATGATTCATGAATCATGAATCATGAATCGAATCATGATTCATAAATCATGAATCATGAATCGAATCATGATTCAAAAATCATGAATCATGAATCGAATCATGATTCATGAATCGAATCATGATTCATGAATCGAATCATGAATCGAATCATGATTCATGAATCGAATCATGATTCATAAATCATGATTCATGAATCGAATCATGATTCATGAATCGAATCATGATTCATGAATCGAATCATGATTCATGAATCGAATCATGAATCGAATCATGATTCATGAATCGAATAATGAATCGAATCATGATTCATGAATCATGAATCATGAATCGAATCATGATTCATAAATCATGAATCATGAATCGAATCATGATTCATAAATCATGAATCATGAATCGAATCATGATTCATGAATCGAATCATGATTCATGAATCGAATCATGATTCATAAATCATGAATCATGAATCAAATCATGATTCATGAATCGAATCATGATCATGAATCGATTTATGATTCATGAATCGAATCATGATTGAATCATTATTCATAAATCATGAATCATGAATCGAATCATGATTCATGAATCATGAATCATGAATCGAATCATGATTCATGAATCATGAATCGAATCATGATTCATGAATCGAATCATGATTCATGAATCATGAATCATGAATCGAATCATGATTCCTAAATCATGAATCATGAATTGAATCATGATTCCTAAATCATGAATCATGAATTGAATCATGATTCCTAAATCATGAATCATGAATCGAATCATGATTCATGAATCATGAATCATGAATCGAATCATGATTCCTAAATCATGAATCATGAATCGAATCATGATTCATGAATCATGAATCGAATCATGATTCATAAATCATGAATCATGAATCGAATCATGATTCATGAATCATGAATCGTGAATCGAATCATGATTCCTAAATCATGAATCATGAATCGAATCATGATTCATGAATCATGAATCATGAATCGAATTATGATTCATGAATCGAATCATGAATCGAATCATGATTCATGAATCGAATCATGATTCATAAATCATGAATCATGAATCGAATCATGATTCATGAATCGAATCATGATCGAATCATGATTCATGAATCAGGAATCATGAATCGAATCATGATTCATGAATCAGGAATCATGAATCGAATCATGATTCATGAATCACGAATCATGAATCGAATCATTGATTCATGAATCATGAATCATGAATCGAATCATGATTCATAAATCACGAATCATGAATCGAATCATGATTCATGAATCATGAATCATGAATCGAATCATGATTCATAAATCATGAATCATGAATCGAATCATGATTCATGAATCGAATCATGAATCGAATCATGATTCATAAATCACAAATTATGAATCGAATCATGATTCATGAATCATGAATCATGAATCGAATCATGATTCATAAATCATGAATCATGAATCGAATCATGATTCATGAATCATGAATCATGAATCGAATCATGATTCATGAATCGAATCATGAATCGAATCATGATTCATGAATCATGAATCATGAATCGAATCATGATTCATGAATCATGAATCATGAATCGAATCATGATTCATAAATCATGATTCATGAATCGAATCATGATTCATGAATCGAATCATGATTCATGAATCGAATCATGATTCATGAATCGAATCATGATCGAATCATGATTCATGAATCGAATCATGAATCGAATCATGATTCATGAATCGAATCATGAATCGTAATCATGATTCATGAATCATGAATCATGAATCGAATCATGATTCATAAATCATGAATCATGAATCGAATCATGATTCATGAATCGAATCATGATTCATGAATCGAATCATGATTCATAAATCATGAATCATGAATCAAATCATGATTCATGAATCGAATCATGATCGATTTATGATTCATGATCGAATCATGAATTGAATCATGATTCATAAATCATGAATCATGAATCGAATCATGATTCATGAATCATGAATCATGAATCGAATCATGATTCATGAATCATGAATCGAATCATGAATAATGAATCATGAATCATGAATCGAATCATGATTCATGAATCGAATCATGATTCATGAATCATGAATCATGAATCGAATCATGATTCCTAAATCATGAATCATGAATTGAATCATGATTCCTAAATCATGAATCATGAATTGAATCATGATCCTAATCATGAATCATGAATCGAATCATGATCATGAATCATGAATCATGAATCGAATTATGATTCATGAATCGAATCATGAATCGAATCATGATTCATGAATCGAATCATGATTCATAAATCATGAATCATGAATCGAATCATGATTCATGAATCGAATCATGAATCGAATCATGATTCATGAATCAGGAATCATGAATCGAATCATGATTCATGAATCAGGAATCATGAATCGAATCATGATTCATGAATCACGAATCATGAATCGAATCATGATTCATGAATCATGAATCATGAATCGAATCATGATTCATAAATCACGAATCATGAATCGAATCATGATTCATGAATCATGAATCATGAATCGAATCATGATTCATAAATCATGAATCATGAATCGAATCATGATTCATGAATCGAATCATGAATCGAATCATGATTCATAAATCACAAATTATGAATCGAATCATGATTCATGAATCATGAATCATGAATCGAATCATGATTCATAAATCATGAATCATGAATCGAATCATGATTCATGAATCATGAATCATGAATCGAATCATGATTCATGAATCGAATCATGAATCGAATCATGATTCATGAATCATGAATCATGAATCGAATCATGATTCATGAATCATGAATCATGATCGAATCATGATTCATGAATCATGAATCATGAATCGAATCATGATTCATAAATCATGATTCATGAATCGAATCATGATTCATGAATCGAATCATGATTCATGAATCGAATCATGATTCATGAATCGAATCATGAATCGAATCATGATTCATGAATCGAATCATGAATCGAATCATGATTCATGAATCGAATCATGAATCGAATCATGATTCATGAATCATGAATCATGAATCGAATCATGATTCATAAATCATGAATCATGAATCGAATCATGATTCATGAATCGAATCATGATTCATGAATCGAATCATGATCATAAATCATGAATCATGAATCAAATCATGATTCATGAATCGAATCATGATTCATGAATCGATTTATGATTCATGAATCGAATCATGAATTGAATCATGATTCATAAATCATGAATCATGAATCGAATCATGATTCATGAATCATGAATCATGAATCGAATCATGATTCATGAATCATGAATCGAATCATGAATAATGAATCATGAATCATGAATCGAATCATGATTCATGAATCGAATCATGATTCATGAATCATGAATCATGAATCGAATCATGATTCCTAAATCATGAATCATGAATTGAATCATGATTCCTAAATCATGAATCATGAATTGAATCATGATTCCTAAATCATGAATCATGAATCGAATCATGATTCATGAATCATGAATCATGAATCGAATCATGATTCCTAATCATGAATCATGAATCGAATCATGATTCATGAATCATGAATCGAATCATGATTCATAAATCATGAATCATGAATCGAATCATGATTCATGAAATCATGAATCATGAATCGAATCATGATTCCTAAATCATGAATCATGAATCGAATCATGATTCATGAATCATGAATCATGAATCGAATTATGATTCATGAATCGAATCATGAATCGAATCATGATTCATGAATCAGAATCATGATTCATGAATCGAATCATGAATCGAATCATGATTCATGAATCATGAATCATGAAGCGATATCATGATTCATGAATCAGGAATCATGAATCGAATCATGATTCATGAATCACGAATCATGAATCGAATCATGATTCATGAATCATGAATCATGAATCGAATCATGATTCATAAATCACGAATCATGATCGAATCATGATTCATGAATCATGAATCATGAATCGAATCATGATTCATAAATCATGAATCATGAATCGAATCATGATTCATAAATCATGAATCATGAATCGAATCATGATTCATGAATCGAATCATGAATCGAATCATGATTCATGAATCATGAATCATGAATCGAATCATGATTCATAAATCATGAATCATGAATCGAATCATGATTCATGAATCATGAATCATGAATCGAATCATGATTCATAAATCATGAATCATGATCGAATCATGATTCATGAATCATGAATCATGAATCGAATCATGATTCATGAATCATGAATCATGAATCGAATCATGATTCATGATCAGAATCATGAATCGAATCATGATTCATGAATCGAATCAGGAATCATGATCGAATCATGAATCGAATCATGATTCATGAATCATGAATCATGAATCGAATCATGATTCATGAATCATGAATCATGAATCGAATCATGATTCATAAATCATGAATCATGAATCGAATCATGATTCATAAATCATGAATCATGAATCGAATCATGATTCATAAATCATGAATCATGAATCGAATCATGATTCATGAATCGAATCATGATTCATGAATCGAATCATGAATCGAATCATGATTCATGAATCGAATCATGATTCATAATCATGAATCATGAATCGAATCATGAATCATGAATCGAATCATGATTTATGAATCGAATCATGATTCATGAATCGAATCATGAATCGAATCATGATTCATGAATCGAATCATGAATCGAATCATGATTCATGAATCGAATCATGAATCGAATCATGATTCATGAATCGAATCATGAATCGAATCATGATTCATGAATCATGAATCATGAATCGAATCATGATTCATAAATCATGAATCATGAATCGAATCATGATTCATAAATCATGAATCATGAATCGAATCATGATTCATGAATCGAATCATGAATCGAATCATGATTCATGAATCATGAATCATGAATCGAATCATGATTCATAAATCATGAATCATGAATCGAATCATGATTCATGAATCATGAATCATGAATCGAATCATGATTCATGAATCGAATCATGAATCGAATCATGATTCATGAATCATGAATCATGAATCGAATCATGATTCATGAATCATGAATCATGAATCGAATCATGATTCATAAATCATGAATCATGAATCGAATCATGATTCATAATCATGAATCATGAATCGAATCATGATTCATAAATCGAATCATGATTCATGAATCGAATCATGAATCGAATCATGATTCATGAATCGAATCATGATTCATAAATCATGATTCATGAATCGAATCATGATTCATGAATCGAATCATGATTCATGAATCGAATCATGATTCATGAATCGAATCATGAATCGAATCATGATTCATGAATCGAATAATGAATCGAATCATGATTCATGAATCATGAATCATGAATCGAATCATGATTCATAAATCATGAATCATGAATCGAATCATGATTCATAAATCATGAATCATGAATCGAATCATGATTCATGAATCGAATCATGATTCATGAATCGAATCATGATTCATAAATCATGAATCATGAATCAAATCATGATTCATGAATCGAATCATGATTCATGAATCGATTTATGATTCATGAATCGAATCATGAATTGAATCATTATTCATAAATCATGAATCATGAATCGAATCATGATTCATGAATCATGAATCATGAATCGAATCATGATTCATGAATCATGATCGAATCATGATTCATGAATCGAATCATGATTCATGAATCATGAATCATGTAATCGAATCATGATTCCTAAATCATGAATCATGAATTGAATCATGATTCCTAAATCATGAATCATGAATTGAATCATGATTCCTAAATCATGAATCATGATCGAATCATGATTCATGATTTAGGAATCATGATTCAATTCATGATTCATGATTTAGGAATCATGATTCAATTCATGATTCATGATTTAGGAATCATGATTCGATCATGATTCATGATTCATGAATCATGATTCGATTCATGAATCATGATTCGATTCATGATCATGAATCATGATTCGATTCATGATTCATGATTCATGAATCATGATTCGATTCATGATTCATGATTTATGAATAAATGATTCAATTCATGATTCGATTCATGAATCATAAATCGATTCATGAATCATGATTCGATTCATGAATCATGATTTGATTCATGATTCATGATTTATGAATCATGATTCGATTCATGAATCATGATTCGATTCATGAATCATGATTCGATTCATGATTCATGATTTATGAATCATGATTCGATTCATGATTCATGATTTATGAATCATGATTCGATTCATGATTCATGATTCATGAATCATGATTCGATTCATTATTCGATTCATGAATCATGATTCGATTCATGATTCGATTCATGAATCATGATTCGATCATGAATCATGATTTCGATTCATGAATCATGATTCGATTCATGAATCATGATTTATGAATCATGATTCGATTCATGAATCATGATTCGATTCATGATTCGATTCATGAATCATGATTCGATTTATGAATCATGATTCGATTCATGATTCATGATTTATGAATCATGATTCGATTCATGATTCATGATTTATGAATCATGATTCGATTCATGATTCATGATTCATGAATCATGATTCGATTCATGATTCATGATTCATGAATCATGATTCGATTCATGATTCGATTCATGAATCATGATTCGATTCATGATTCATGATTCATGAATCATGATTCGATTCATGATTCATGATTTATGAATCATGATTCGATTCATGATTCATGATTCATGAATCATGATTCGATTCATGATTCGATTCATGAATCATGATTCGATTCATGATTCATGATTTATGAATCATGATTCGATTCATGATTCATGATTTATGAATCATGATTCGATTCATGATCATGATTCATGAATCATGATTCGATTCATGATTCGATTCATGAATCATGATTCGATTCATGATTCGATTCATGAATCATGATTCGATTCATGATTCGATTCATGAATCATGATTCGATTCATGATTCGATTCATGAATCATGATTCGATTCATAAATCATGATTCGATTCATGATCATGATTCGATTCATGATTCATGATTTATGAATCATGATTCGATTCATGAATCATGATTCGATTCATGATTCGATTCATGAATCATGATTCGATTCATGAATCATGATTCGATTCATGATTCATGATTTATGAATCATGATTCGATTCATGATTCATGATTTATGAATCATGATTCGATTCATGATTCATGATTTATGAATCATGATTCGATTCATGATTCATGATTCATGAATCATGATTCGATCATGATTCATGATTCATGAATCATGATTCGATTCATGATTCGATTCATGAATCATGATTCGATTCATGAATCATGATTCGATTCATGATTCGATTCATGAATCATGATTCGATTCATGATTCATGATTCATGAATCATGATTCGATTCATGATTCATGATTCATGAATCATGATTCGATTCATGATTCATGATTTATGAATCATGATTCGATTCATGATTCATGATTCATGAATCATGATTCGATTCATGATTCATGATTTATGAATCATGATTCGATTCATGATTCATGATTCATGAATCATGATTCGATTCATGATTCGATTCATGAATCATGATCGATTCATGATTCATGATTTATGAATCATGATTCGATTCATGATTCATGATTTATGAATCATGATTCGATTCATGATTCATGATTCATGAATCATGATTCGATTCATGATTCGTGAGATTTATGAATCATGATTCGATTCATGATTCATGATTCATGAATCATGATTCGATTCATGATTCGTGATTCATGAATCATGATTCGATTCATGATTCCTGATTCATGAATCATGATTCGCTTCATGATTCATGATTCATGAATCATGATTCGATTCATGATTCGATTCATGAATCATGATTCGATTCATGAATCATGATTCGATTCATGATTCGATTCATGAATCATAATTCGATTCATGATTCATGATTCATGAATCATGATTCGATTCATGATTCATGATTTAGGAATCATGATTCGATTCATGATTCATGATTCATGAATCATGATTCGATTCATGATTCATGATTTATGATCATGATTCGATTCATGATTCATGAATCATGATTCGATTCATGATTCATGATTTAGGAATCATGATTCGATTCATGATTCATGATTCATGAATCATGATTCGATTCATGATTCATGATTTAGGAATCATGATTCAATTCATGATTCATGATTTAGGAATCATGATTCAATTCATGATTCATGATTTAGGAATCATGATTCGATTCATGATTCATGATTCATGAATCATGATTCGATTCATGAATCATGATTCGATTCATGATTCATGATTCATTATTCATGATTCGATTCATGATTCATGAATCATGATTCGATTCATGATTCATGATTCATGAATCATGATTCGATTCATGATTCATGATTTATGAATCATGATTCAATTCATGATTCGATTCATGAATCATAATTCGATTCATGAATCATGATTCGATTCATGAATCATGATTTGATTCATGATTCATGATTTATGAATCATGATTCGATTCATGAATCATGATTCGATTCATGAATCATGATTCGATTCATGATTCATGATTTATGAATCATGATTCGATTCATGATTCATGATTCATGAATCATGATTCGATTCATGATTCGATTCATGAATCATGATTCGATTCATGATTCGATTCATGAATCATGATTCGATTCATGATTCGATTCATGAATCATGATTCGATTCATGAATCATGATTCGATTCATGAATCATGATTCGATTCTATGAATCATGATTTATGAATCATGATTCGATTCATGATTCATGATTCATGAATCATGATTCGATTCATGATTCATGATTCATGAATCATGATTCGATTCATGATTCATGATTCATGAATCATGATTCGATTCATGATTCGATTCATGAATCATGATTCGATTCATGATTCATGATTCATGAATCATGATTCGATTCATGATTCATGATTTATGAATCATGATTCGATTCATGATTCATGATTCATGAATCATGATTCGATTCATAATTGTGATTTATGAATCATGATTCGATTCATGATTCGATTCATGAATCATGATTCGATTCATGATTCATGATTTATGAATCATGATTCGATTCATGATTCATGATTCATGAATCATGATTCGATTCATGATTCGTGATTTATGAATCATGATTCGATTCATGATTCATGATTCATGAATCATGATTCGATTCATGATTCGTGATTCATGAATCATGATTCGATTCATGATTCCTGATTCATGAATCATGATTCGATTCATGATTCCTGATTCATGAATCATGATTCGATTCATGATTCGATTCATGAATCATGATTCGATTCATGATTCATGATTTATGAATCATGATTCGATTCATGAATCATGATTCGATTCATGATTCGATTCATGAATCATAATTCGATTCATGATTCATGATTCATGAATCATGATTCGATTCATGATTCATGATTTAGGAATCATGATTCAATTCATGATTCATGATTTAGGAATCATGATTCAATTCATGATTCATGATTTAGGAATCATGATTCGATCATGATTATTCATGATTCATGAATCATGATTCGATTCATGAATCATGATTCGATTCATGATTCATGATTCATTATTCATGATTCGATTCATGATTCATGAATCATGATTCGATCATGATTCATGATTCATGAATCATGATTCGATTCATGATTCATGATTTATGAATCATGATTCAATTCATGATTCGATTCATGAATCATAAATCGATTCATGATTCGATTCATGAATCATGATTTGATTCATGATTCATGATTTATGAATCATGATTCGATTCATGAATCATGATTCGATTCATGAATCATGATTCGATTCATGATTCATGATTTATGAATCATGATTCGATTCATGATTCATGATTCATGAATCATGATTCGATTCATGATTCGATTCATGAATCATGATTCGATTCATGATTCGATTCATGAATCATGATTCGATTCATGATTCGATTCATGAATCATGATTCGATTCATGAATCATGATTCGATTCATGAATCATGATTCGATTCATGAATCATGATTTATGAATCATGATTCGATTCATGATTCATGATTCATGAATCATGATTCGATTCATGATTCATGATTCATGAATCATGATTCGATTCATGATTCGATTCATGAATCATGATTCGATTCATGATTCATGAATTCATGAATCATGATTCGATTCATGATTCATGATTTATGAATCATGATTCGATTCATGATTCATGATTCATGAATCATGATTCGATTCATAATTTGTGATTTATGAATCATGATTCGATTCATGATTCGATTCATGAATCATGATTCGATTCATGATTCATGATTTATGAATCATGATTCGATTCATGATTCATGATTCATGAATCATGATTCGATTCATGATTCGTGATTTATGAATCATGATTCGATTCATGATTCATGATTCATGAATCATGATTCGATTCATGATTCGTGATTCATGAATCATGATTCGATTCATGATTCCTGATTCATGAATCATGATTCGATCATGATTCCTGATTCATGAATCATGATTCGATTCATGATTCGATTCATGAATCATGATTCGATTCATGATTCATGATTTATGAATCATGATTCGGATTCATGAATCATGATTCGATTCATGATTCGATTCATGAATCATAATTCGATTCATGATTCATGATTCATGAATCATGATTCGATTCATGATTCATGATTTAGGAATCATGATTCGATTCACGATTCATGATTCATGAATCATGATTCGATTCATGATTCATGATTTATGAATCATGATTCGATTCATGATTCATGAATCATGATTCGATTCATGATTCATGATTTAGGAATCATGATTCGATTCATGATCATGATTCATGAATCATGATTCGATTCATGATTCATGATTTAGGAATCATGATTCAATTCATGATTCATGATTTAGGAATCATGATTCAATTCATGATTCATGATTTAGGAATCATGATTCGATTCATGATTCATGATTCATGAATCATGATTCGATTCATGAATCATGATTCGATTCATGATTCATGAATCATGATTCGATTCATGATTCATGATTCATGAATCATGATTCGATTCATGATTCATGATTTATGAATAATGATTCAATTCATGATTCGATTCATGAATCAGTAATCGATTCATGAATCATGATTCGATTCATGAATCATGATTTGATTCATGATTCATGATTTATGAATCATGATTCGATTCAGAATCATGATTCGATTCATGAATCATGATTCGATTCATGATTCATGATTTATGAATCATGATTCGATTCATGATTCATGATTTATGAATCATGATTCGATTCATGATTCATGATTCATGAATCATGATTCGATTCATTATTCGATTCATGAATCATGATTCGATTCATGATTCGATTCATGAATCATGATTCGATTCATGAATCATGATTCGATTCATGAATCATGATTCGATTCATGAATCATGATTTATGAATCATGATTCGATTCATGATCATGATTCGATTCATGATTCGATTCATGAATCATGATTCGATTCATGAATCATGATTCGATTCATGATTCATGATTTATGAATCATGATTCGATTCATGATTCATGATTTATGAATCATGATTCGATTCATTCATGATTCATGAATCATGATTCGATTCATGATTCATGATTCATGAATCATGATTCGATTCATGATTCGATTCATGAATCATGATTCGATTCATGATTCATGATTCATGAATCATGATTCGATTCATGATTCATGATTTATGAATCATGATTCGATTCATGATTCATGATTCATGAATCATGATTCGATTCATGATTCGATTCATGAATCATGATTCGATTCATGATTCATGATTTATGAATCATGATTCGATTCATGATCATGATTTATGAATCATGATTCGATTCATGATTCATGATTCATGAATCATGATTCGATTCATGATTCGATTCATGAATCATGATTCGATTCATGATTCGATTCATGAATCATGATTCGATTCATGATTCGATTCATGAATCATGATTCGATCATTGATTCATGATTTCATGAATCATGATTCGATTCATGAATCATGATTCCGATTCATGAATCATGATTCGATTCATGATTCATGATTTATGAATCATGATTCGATTCATGAATCATGATTCGATTCATGATTCGATTCATGAATCATGATTCGATTCATGAATCATGATTCGATTCATGATTCATGATTTATGAATCATGATTCGATTCATGATTCATGATTTATGAATCATGATTCGATTCATGATTCATGATTTATGAATCATGATTCGATTCATGATTCATGATTCATGAATCATGATTCGATTCATGATTCATGATTCATGAATCATGATTCGATTCATGATTCGATTCAATGAATCATGATTCGATTCATGAATCATGATTCGATTCATGAATCATGAATTCGATTCATGATTCATGATTTATGAAATCATGATTCGATTCATGATTCATGATTCATGAATCATGATTCGATTTCATGATTCATGATTTATGAATCATGATTCGATTCATGATTCATGATTCATGAATCATGATTCGATTCATGAATCATGATTCGATTCATGATTCATGATTCATGAATCATGATTCGATTCATGATTCATGATTATGAATCATGATTCGATTCATGATTCATGATTCATGAATCATGATTGATCATGATTCGAATGAATCATGATTCGATTCATGATTCATGATTATGAATCATGATTCGATTCATGATTCATGATTTATGAATCATGATTCGATCATGATCATGATTCATGAATCATGATTCGATTCATGATTCTGATTCATGAATCATGATTCGATTCATGATTCGATTCATGATCATGATTCGATTCATGATTCGATTCATGATCATGATTCGATTCATGATTCGATTCATGAATCATGATTCGATTCATAGAATCATGATTCGATTCATGAATCATGATTCGATTCATGATTCATGATTTATGAATCATGATTCGATTCATGAATCATGAATTCGATTCATGATTCGATTCATGAATCAGATTCGATTCATGAATCATGATTCGATTCATGATTCATGATTTATGAATCATGATTCGATTCATGATTCATGATTCATGAATCATGATTCGATTCATGATTCATGATTCATGAATCATGATTCGATTCATGATTCATGATTCATGAATCATGATTCGATTCATGATTCGATTCATGAATCATGATTCGATTCATGATATCGATTCATGAATCATGATTCGATTCATGAATCATGATTCGATTCATGATTCATGATTTATGAATCATGATTCGATTCATGATTCATGATTCATGAATCATGATTCGATTCATGATTCATGATTTATGAATCATGATTCGATTCATGATTCATGATTCATGAATCATGATTGATCATGATTTGTGATTCATGAATCATGATTCGATTCATGAATCATGATTGATTCATGATTCATGATTATGAATCATGATTCGATTCATGAATCATGATTCGATTCATGAATCATGATTCGATTCATGATTCATGATTTATGAATCATGATTCGATTCATGATTCATGATTTATGAATCATGATTCGATTCATGATTCTGATTCATGAATCATGATTCGATTCATGATTCGATTCATGAATCATGATTCGATTCATGATTCGATTCATGAATCATGATTCGATTCATGATTCGATTCATGAATCATGATTCGGTTCATGAATCATGATTCGATTCATGAATCATGATTCGATTCATGAATCATGATTTATGAATCATGATTCGATTCATGATTCATGATTCATGAATCATGATTCGATTCATGATTCATGATTATGAATCATGATTCGATTCATGATTCATGATTCATGAATCATGATTCGATTCATGATTCGTGATTCACGAATCATGATTCGATTCATGATTCATGATTAAGAATCATGATTCGATTCATGATTCATGATTCATGAATCATGATTCGATTCATGATTCATGATTCATGAATCATGATTCGATTCATGATTCATGATTCATGAATCATGATTCGATTCATGATTCTGATTCATGAATCATGATTCGATTCATGATTCAGATTCATGAATCATGATTCGATTCATGATTCGTGATTCATGAATCATGATTCGATTCATGATTCCTGATTCATGAATCATGATTCGATTCATGATTCATGATTCATGAATCATGATTCGATTCATGATTCGATTCATGAATCATGATTCGATTCATGAATCATGATTCGATTCATGATTCTGATTCATGAATCATGAATTCGATTCATGATTCATGATTCATGAATCATGATTCGTATGATTCATGATTAGAATCATGATTCGATTCATGATTCATGATTATGAATCATGATTCGATTCATGATTCATGATTCATGAATCATGATTCGATTCATGATTCATGATTCATGAATCATGATTCGATTCATGATTCATGATTCATGAATCATGATTCGATTCATGATTCGATTCATGAATCATGATTCGATTCATGATTCATGATTTCATGAATCATGATTCGATTCATGATTCATGATTTATGAATCATGATTCGATTCATGATTCATGATTCATGAATCATGATTCGATTCATGATTTCATGATTTATGAATCATGATTCGATTCATGATTCAGATTCATGAATCATGATTCGATTCATGATTCGTGATTCATGAATCATGATTCGATTCATGATTCCTGATTCATGAATCATGATTCGATTCATGATTCATGAATCTTGATTCGATTCATGATTCGATTCATGAATCATGATTCGATTCATGATTCATGATTCATGAATCATGATTCGATTCATGATTCATGATTCATGAATCATGATTCGATTCATGATTCATGATGTCATGAAATCTTGATTCGATTCATGATTCGATTCATGAATCATGATTCGATTCATGAATCATGATTCGATTCATGAATCATGATTCGATTCATGAATCATGATTCATGAATCATGATTCGATTCATGATTCATGATTAGGAATCATGATTCGATTCATGATTCATGATTTCATGAATCATGATTCGATTCATGATTCATGATTAATGAATCATGATTCGATTCATGATTCATGATTCATGAATCATGATTCGATTCATGATTCATGATTCATGAATCATGATTCGATTCATGATTCATGATTCATGAATCATGATTCGATTCATGATTCATGATTCATGAATCATGATTCGATTCATGATTCATGATTTATGAATCATGATTCGATTCATGATTCATGATTCATGAATCATGATTCGATTCATGATTTGTGATTATGAATCATGATTCGATTCATGATTCATGATTCATGAATCATGATTCGATTCATGATTCGTGATTCATGAATCATGATTCGATTCATGATTCCTGATTCATGATCATGATTCGATTCATGATTCTGATTCATGAATCATGATTCGATTCATGATTCATGATTCATGAATCATGATTCGATTCATGATTCCTGATTCATGAATCATGATTCGATTCATGATTCTGATTCATGAATCTGATTCGATCATGATTCGATTCATGAATCATGATTCGATTCATGAATCATGATTCGATTCATGAATCATGATTTATGAATCATGATTCGATTCATGATTCATGATTCATGAATCATGATTCGATTCATGATTCAGATTTATGAATCATGATTCGATTCATGATTCATGATTCATGAATCATGATTCGATTCATGATTCATGATTTATGAATCATGATTCGATTCATGATTCATGATTCATGAATCATGATTTCGATTCATGATTTGTGATTCATGAATCATGATTCGATTCATGAATCATGATTGATTCATGATTCATTGATTTATGAATCATGATTCGATTCATGATCATGATCGATTCATGAATCATGATTCGATTCATGATTCATGATTTATGAATCATGATTCGATTCATGATTCATGATTTATGAATCATGATTCGATTCATGATTCGATTCATGAATCATGATTCGATTCATGATTCTGATTCATGAATCATGATTCGATTCATGATTCTGATTCATGAATCATGATTCGATTCATTCGATTCATGATCATGATTCGTCATGAATCATGATTCGATTCATGAATCATGATTCGATTCATGATTCTTGATTCATGAATCATGATTCGATTCATGATTCATGATTCATGAATCAGATCGATTCATGATTCATGATTATGAATCATGATTCGATTCATGATTCATGATTCATGAATCATGATTCGATTCATGATTCATGATTCATGAATCATGATTCGATTCATGATTCATGATTCATGAATCATGATTCGATCATGATTCATGATTCATGAATCATGATTCGATTCATGATTCATGATTCATGAATCATGATTCGATTCATGATCATGATTAATGAATCATGATTCGATTCATGATTCATGATTCATGAATCATGATTCGATCATGATTCATGATTCATGAATCATGATTCGATTCATGATTCATGATTCATGAATCATGATTCGATTCATGAATCATGATTCGATTCATGATCGATTCATGAATCTTTCGATTCATGAATCATGATTCGATTCATGATTCATGATTATGAATCATGATTCGATCATGATTCATGATTCATGAATCATGATTCGATTCATGATTCATGATTCATGAATCATGATTCGATTCATGATTCATGATTCAGAATCATGATTCGATTCATGATTCTGATTCATGAATCATGATTCGATTCATGATCATGATTCGATTCATGAATCATGATTCGATTCATGATTCATGATTCATGAATCATGATTCGATTCATGATTCATGATTCATGATCATGATTCGATTCATGATTCATGATTATGAATCATGATTCGATTCATGATTCATGATTCATGAATCATGATTCGATCATGATTCATGATTTATGAATCATGATTCGATTCATGATTCATGATTCATGAATCATGATTTGATTCATGATTCATGATTCATGAATCATGATTCGATCATGAATCATGATTGATTCATGATTCATGATTATGATCATGATTCGATTCATGATTCATGATTTCATGAATCATGATTCGATTCATGATTCAGATTCATGAATCATGATTCGATCATGATTCATGATTTATGAATCATGATTCGATTCATGATTCATGAATCATGATCATCATGATTCGATTCATGAATCATGATTCGATTCATGATTCGTGATTCATGAATCATGATCGATTCATGATTCGATTCATGAATCATGATTCGATTCATGATTCATGATTCATGAATCATGATTCGATTCATGATTCATGATTCATGAATCATGATTAGAATTCATGATTCGATTCATGAATCATGATTCGATTCATGAATCATGATTCGATTCATGAATCATGATTCTAATCATGATTTCATGAATCATGATTCGATTCATGAATCGATGATTCATGAATCATGATTCGATTCATGATTCATGATTCATGAATCATGATTCGATTCATGATTCATGATTCATGAATCATGATTCGATTCATGATTCTGATTCATGAATCATGATTCGATTCATGATTCATGATTCATGAATCATGATTCGATTCATGATTCATGATTTATGAATCATGATTCGATTCATGATTCATGATTTACGAATCATGATTCGATTCATGAATCATGATTCGATTCATGATTCGATTCATGAATCATGATTCGATCATGATTCATGATTATGAATCATGATTCGATTCATGAATCATGATTCTTCATGATTCATGATTCGATGAATTCATGATTCGATTCATGAATCATGATTCGATTCATGATTCATGATTTCATGAATCATGATTCGATTCATGATTCATGATTTATGAATCATGATTCGATTCATGATTCGATTCATGAATCATGATTCGATTCATGATTCATGATTCATGAATCATGATTCGATTCATGATATGATCGATTCATGAATCATGATTCGATTCATGATTCATGATTCATGATTCATGATTCGATTCATGATTCATGATGTCATGAATCATGATTCATGATTCATGAATCATGATTCGATTCATGGATTCATGATTCATGAATCATGATTCGATTCATGATTCATGATTATGAATCATGATTCGATTCATTATTCATGTGATTCATGAATCATGATTCGATTCATGAATCATGATTCGATCTGATTCTGATTCATGAATCATGATTCGTGATTCATGATATGATTCGATATGATTCATGATTCATGATTCATGATTATCATGAATCATGATCGATTCATGATTCATGATTCATGAATCATGATTCGATTCATGATTCATGATTCATGAATCATGATTCGATTCATGAATCATGAGTTCCGATTCTTGATTCGTGATTCATGAATCATGATTGTATTCATGAATCATGATTCGATTCATGATTCATGATTCATGAATCATGATTCGATTCATGATTCATGATTCATGATCATGATTCGATTCATGATTCATGATTCATGAATCATGATTCGATTCATGATTCATGATTTATGAATCATGATTCGATTCATGATTCATGATTTATGATCATGATCGATCATGATTCGATTCATGAATCATGATTCATTCATGAAATCATGATTCGATTCATGAATTCATGATTCATGATTCATGATTCGATTCATGAATCATGATTCTGATTAATGAATCATGATTCGATTCATGATTCGTGATTCATGAATCATGATTCGATTCATGATTCATGATTCATGAATCATGATTCGATTCATGATTCATGATTCATGAATCATGATTCGATTCATGATTCATGATTTATGAATCATGATTCGATTCATGATTCATGAATCATGATTCGATTCATGATTCATGATTCGATTCATGATTCGGATTCATTAATCATGATTCGATTCATGATTCATGGATTCATGAATCTGAATCATGATTCGAGATCATGATTCGATTCATGAGATCATGATTCGATTCATGATTCATGATTCATGAATCATGATTCGATTATTAATGAATTCATGATTTATGAATCATGATTCGATTCATGACTCATGATTTATGATCATGATTCGACTTCATGATTCTTGATTCATGATCATGATTCGAATTCATGATTCGATTCATGAATCATGTTTTGATTCATGAATCATGATTCGATTCATGATTCATGATTCATGAATCATGATTCCATTCATGAATCATGATCGATTCATGAATCTTGATTCGATTCAATGATTCATGATTTATGAATCATGATTCGATTCATGATTCATGATTCATGAATCATGATTCATGAATCGATATCATTTGATTCATAAATCATGAATCTGATTCGATGAATCATGATTTCGATTCAGGTG
>NW_027448421.1:0-37500 GCF_038048845.1 Mixophyes fleayi
GGATGTCTTTCAGTTTTAAAGATAGACAGACGGATAGATAGATAGAAAGATAGAAAAGATAGATAGATAGAAAGATAGATAGATAGACAGACAGACAGACTGATTTCAACTGGAAGCAGTGCTTACATATTGCTTAATTTTTGGTGGTTATTAAATAGTATGGGTAGGCAAGAAAAGTGCATATATCTTTTATTAGCATAAACTTACCCAAATGCGCTCTTGCATATTTAAGGCATTCAAAGTAATAATATTTTCACAGCATTAATACAGTTATGTACTAGACTGGACAATGGTAAGCAGAGCCAGTACTTATATCAACAATGGCCTTATCTGTGTGAAGTTTGTATGTTCTCCCTGTGTTTGCGTGGTTTCCTCCGGTGCTGTGGTTCCTCCCACACTCCAAAAAACATACCTGTTAGGTTAATTGGCTGCTATCAAAATTGACCCTAGTCTCTCCCTCTCTGTCTGTGTGTGAGTGTGTGTCTATCATTAGGGAATTTAGACTGTAAGCTCCAATAGGGTAGGGACTGAATGGGAATGGGGTTCTCTGTACAGCGCTGCGCTATTAGTGACACTATATAAATAAATGATAATGAGGATGATGATGATATGTGTTTACTATGCCTATACACATAGCCAGCTTTCACACTTGATTGGCAGATTAATGCATCATTATTGCTAAGTTTGATAACAGTTGTCTAATACAGTGACACTGGTAGAGAAAACCACTATAGACATTCACATAAGCAGCTCTCATCATCATCATTTATGGCATAAGACTTCTTTAATTATACTAAGTTTTTGAGCAGGTCTGCATTATACTTAATTATATAAGGGAGACTGTACTTTTAGTAAAAAGTAGCTCTCCAATTTCAAAAGTACATCAACGTAGTATTAATACTTAGATTTAAAGATTTTCTGGGATAAATGAAATACATTCCCAGGCAGCCATCTCCCTTTGCCTCTATCTTATTGCATATTTTGTCTAATGTGCTTTCATATTTACATGTCACCATGTTTCCATTGGCTAGTACCTTAAAGTCAGATGTCTGTCAAGCAAACTGACCAGTGACAGAATTGCTTTGTGAGGTTTACATCTTTATGACATCAAATGCTTCACATGAAAAATGCAGTTCATTGTCAAAAATCAGCTATATTAGAAGAGTGAGAATTGTGTTTTAGCATCAATTACACACTAAATATGCTGTCATTGTGAATGTTTAATGGATGTCTTTCAGTTTTAAAGATAGACAGACCGATAGATAGATAGATAGATAGATAGAAAGATAGATAGATAGATAGATAGATAGATAGATGATAGACAGACAGACTGATTCAGACATGGAAGCAGTGCTTACATATGGCTTGAATTTTTGGTGGTTAGTTAAATGAGTATGGGTAGGCAAGAGAAAGTGCATATATCTT
Source organism: Mixophyes fleayi (assembly GCF_038048845.1). NCBI lineage: Eukaryota > Metazoa > Chordata > Amphibia > Anura > Limnodynastidae > Mixophyes > Mixophyes fleayi. Next base: position 1,426 of record NW_027448421.1, read on the forward strand.
TTATTAGCATAAACTTACCAAATGCGCTCTTGCATATTTAAGGCATTCAAGTAATAATATTTCACAGCATTAATACAGTTATGTACTAGACTGGACAATGGTAAGCAGAGCCATACTTATATCAACAATGGCTTTATCTGGTGTGAAGTTTGTATGTTCTCCTGTGTTTGCGTGGGTTTCTCCCACACTCCAAAAAACATACTGTTAGGTTAATTGGCTGCTATCAAAATTGACCCTAGTCTCTCCCTCTCTGTCTGTGTGTGAGTGGTGTGTCTATATTAGGGAATTTAGACTGTAAGCTCCAATAGGTAGGGACTGATGTGAATGGGTTCTCTGTACGCGCTGCGCTATTAGTGACACTATATAAATAAATGATATGAGGATGATGATGATAGTGTTTACTATGCCTATACACATAGCCAGCTTTCACACTTGATTGCAGATTAATGCATCATTATTGCTAAGTTTGATAACAGTTGTCTAATACAATGACACTGGTAGAGAAAACCACTATAAGACATTCACATAAGCAGCTCTCATCATCATCATTTATTGCATAAGCCTTCTTTATTTATACTAAGTTTTTGAGCAGGTCTGCATTATACTTAATTATATAAGGAGATGTACTTTAGTAAAAAGTAGCTCTCCAATTTCAAAAGTACATCAATCGTAGTATTAATACTTAGATTTAAAGATTTTTCTGGGATATAATGAAATACATTCCCAGCAGCCATCTCCCTTTGCCTCTATCTTATTGCATATTTTGTCCTAATGTGCTTCATATTTACATGTCACCATGTTCCATTGGGCTAGTACCTTAAAGTCAGATGTCTGTCAGCAAACTGACCAGTGACAGAATTGCTTTGTGAGGTTTACATCTTTATGACATCAAATGCTTCACATGAAAAATGCAGTTCATTGTCAAATAATCAGCTATATTAGAAGAGTGAGAATTTGTTTTAGCATCAATTACACACTAAATATGCTGTCATTGTGTATGTTTAATGGATGTCTTTCAGTTTTAAAGATAGACCATAGAACGATAGATAGATAGATAGATAGATAGATAGATAGATAGATTTAGATAGATAGATAGATAGATAGAAAATAGATAGATAGATAGATAGACTACAGACAGACAGATTTTCAACTGTAAGCAGTGCTTACATATTGCTTAATTTTTGGTGTTTAATTAAATAGTAATGGAGTAGGCAAGAAAAGTTGCATATATCAATTTTATTAGCATAAACTTACCCAAATGCGCTCTTGCATATTTAAGGCATTCAAAGTAATAATATTTCACAGCATTAATACAGTTATGTACTAGACTGGACAATGGTAAGCAGAGCCAGTACTTATATCAACAATGGCCTTATCTGTGTGAAGTTTGTATGTTCTCCCTGTGTTTGCGTGGGTTTCCTCCCACACTCCCAAAAACATACTGTTAGGTTAATTGGCTGCTATCAAATTGACCCTAGTCTCTCCCTCTCTGTCTGTGTGTGAGTGGTGTGTCTATATTAGGGAATTTAGACTGTAAGCTCCAATAGGGTAGGGACTGATGTGAATGGGTTCTCTGTACAGCGCTGCGCTATTAGTGACACTATATAAATAAATGATAATGAGGATGATGATGATATGTGTTTACTATGCCTATACACATAGCCAGCTTTCACACTTGATTGGCAGATTAATGCATCATTATTGCTAAGTTTGATAACAGTTGTCTAATACAGTGACACTGGTAGAGAAAACCACTATAGACATTCACATAAGCAGCTCTCATCATCATCATTTATGGCATAAGACTTCTTTAATTATACTAAGTTTTTGAAGCAGGTCTGCATTATACTTAATTATATAAGGGAGATGTACTTTTAGTAAAAAGTAGCTCTCCAATTTCAAAAGTACATCAACGTAGTATTAATACTTTGACAAGTGAGGCTATTAGGACGAACGCACTTAAAGGGGCGACAGGGTTTGTAACAAGCTGAATGATGACCTGGTGTGTTTTAACATGGGGTGGGGACCGACCAATGGGGGTCCATGTGGGAGGGACCTTGATAGAATATAGCAGGATGTACTTCACTGCTTTACTTCACTTGCAGCACGAGATCCAGAGGGATTACCCAGCAGCGAGGAAAACGGAATAAGTCCCATTTTGTGGTTTATTCTTTGTTTTATTGTATCCTTTTGCCATTTCCATTTGCCTTTAACGTTCCCCCCTCCCGTTATTATTTTAAAACCAGCCTTCTTCTTCTCCCCTTGTCTTTACCTGCCTCTCATTCGGCCTGCCCCCCCCCCCCCTCTTCCTTCAGCCCTCATTTACCGTTCCCGCCGTCACCCCCTCCCTTCGTTTGCCATTAGTTTCTTTCCCTCCAGCCACCAGCATAATGCCCCGTCCCAAGAGAAATGCTCCTCGCCCGGCACGCCTCAGGTCCCCCTCTCCCACCCCCCTCCCGCCGCCATCTTACAGCCTCAGCCTCAGCCTCTGCCCTCCACAAACCCCAGCCCTCACTCCAGACATGCCGCTAAGCGGCGATAATGCACGCCCCCCCCCCCTGGGATCCTCTCCCGGGCACTCCCCAGCATTTCGCGCCACTAGGCGCAGCGGCGCCCCCTCCCCTCTCCCCCCGGCCGGTTCGCGCATGCGCAGAACGCGCGCTCCATCGCGCCCCGGCCGGGATCCAGCAGCGCAGCCAATCTATATGACATGGCTGCAGGGGCAGCCAGCGTTTCTGTCAGGGAGCTTAGCGGGCAGCCTCAGCGGTCCCAGCAAGTAGCCGTCACCCCCCCCTCCCCAGGCTAACACATTAGGTGTCCTTTCAACCAGCCCTGTTGAGGATAGGAGCCATTCCCAGTTCAGATTATGTCCCATCACCCCTCCCGTGGCAGCCCACGGCTTCAGGTCACGAGGTCATAACCCTCCAGCACCCCACCAATTGCATTTCCCTCCCAGCCCATTCCTGCCCCATAGTAGTGGTGGATCAGCATGGGGGTCACAACATGGCAGAGGTCAAGAGTTCAGCAGGTCACAAGGACATACCTCGGGTCACGGGGAATACCAGCACCATGCGGGTGGGTGGGACACACTTCCTGCCAGGGCCTCAATGGATTTCAGTGACCGGTCCGAGGCGCCTGTATGGCCCTCTTCACGCCGGCAACGCCTGTCACCTCCAGCGTCTCGCCCATACACGTCACGAAGGGTCTCTTCCCCGGGGATCGTGGCGGGTGGGTTCACCCATAGGGGTCACGGGGTCAGGACTGATAACATTATAGTCGATTATCACCACTCCAGCGGCGGTAATTTAAGTCCAGGGCCTCTCCCCCTAGGGGGGCGGGCTACCTCCGGGTTTAGCGATCGGATGCGGGAGGAATTTTCTACGTTCCCTAGCCCTGACCATTTAGCGGCTTTCAACCCGTGTAACGTAGATAGAGACATCAACGCGGCGCGGCGGCGCTTGGACTATTTGCCCAGATCTCAGCTGACTGTTCCCCTTCCCGTTTCAGAGACTACTGTTACAAATCCGGAGTCGAGGGTCGGTCGGAACGATCGTTCGGGGTCCGAGTCTCGTGATATGAGGTCGGCAGGGTCCAGGGAGGATGCGGTCCGGGACACGGCTGGTGGACAGGTCGCGGCAACTGCACTCGGGGAGACGTCTGTCGGTGCTGGGAATACCGCTCCTGTCGGTGAGTCCATTTCCGTTAACACACATAAATCACACTTGTTGGCATCACCTGTCTTATCTACCAGCAGTGGGTCCTCCGGCTCGGGGGACAGGCCCAGAAAATTAATTAAGTTGTTAGAAACAGAATTGTTAGGAAAACGGAGTAAGCACACACCCCAATCAGGAGACACAGACCAACCAGCGGCTCGTAGCGAATTGGGGCAGGTAGAATCCCTGGAAATTACACACGGCATAAGGCCTAGCGTACGTGATAGAATTAGGAGGGGCAAGTACGTGGATATGTACGCGTTAACCGGGGAAGATAGGAAGGCGCTGGCGGCCGCCTGTGAGAGGTCGGGAATGGGGGAGGAGAAATACAGATCCTTCTCTAGATGGGTTAATGCCTTCTCCATTTTCGCTACAATATATGTAGAGACCCGTCCCAGCGAACAAGCGGAGGTATGGAGGTATATGCACCTTATTAGTGGGATGTACGTAAAGGACGGCCCGGTAATTTGGAGGGCATATGACGAGCTTTTCAGGAAACGGATGAGTGGGCGTGAGAGACTTCCTCTGGGATCGAAAGACATTGACACCTGGCTGGAGTTAATGAGGCCCAGCAGTCAGTCTGCAGAGGGTAGCTCTGTCAGGCGGTTTCAAGGGCCGGGGAGGACGCAGAATGTCCTCCCCCCAAAAGGAAGGTGTTATGACTTCAATGCAGGGGCCTGTCAAAGAGGCTCAGCCTGCAGATTTAGACACATTTGCACGTCATGTAACGGCCATCACCCTGCCAACGAATGCGCAAAGTCCCGTGGAAGTGGGGGACGGGGAAGAGGCTCTGGCTCAGCTCTGCCGAGTCAAGGGGCCGTCGCCAATTGATTTGGTTGAGCTGGATAAGTGGCTGGGGTGGTTTGATGATAAGGTGACTGGGTCCCTTCTCCATGACGGCTTTCATTTTGGCTTTAAACTCCCGGTCCAAGGTAGCGTTTCCTCGGCAGCTCCGGTTAATCTGAAATCGGCGCTCGCTTTCCCAGAAGTATTAGACGAAAAAATAGGGAAGGAGGTTGGTTTGGGTCGCATGATTGGCCCGTTCCGACTTCCTCCTATTCCCAATCTGATTTTGTCCCCAGTAGGGGTAGTTCCCAAAAAAGCGGTAGGAAAGTTTAGATTGATCCAGCACTTGTCTCATCCTGCCGGTAAATCCGTGAATGACGCAATTGACGTTAATCTCAGTTCTGTCAGTTATCAGTCATTCGAATCGGCCCTAGCGCTGGTCCAGGAATGCGGCAGGGGCTCCTTGTTGGCCAAAGTGGATATCGAATCGGCGTTCAGATTGCTGCCCCTTCACCCTGAGTCGTATCAATTCATGGGTTTCCGGCATCGTGGTGAATACTACATCGATCGCTGCCTGCCCATGGGTTGTTCGATCTCATGCGCACTGTTCGAGAAATTTAGCGGTTTCTTGCATTGGTGCATTCAGGCCGGGACAGGGTGTCGGTGGATCGCGCATTATCTTGACGACTTCCTGGTTATCGGGCCGCCTGGTACCACGGTTTGTCGAGATACGCTTTTTTCCACGGAGGCCTTGTTTAGGGTTTTAGGCGTTCCCATCGCAGCAGACAAGACGGAGGGCCCAATTACATGTCTCTCATTCCTCGGGATCGAGATTGACACGCTAGCAGGGATATGCAGGCTTCCAGCAGACAAGGTTACAAAGATGTATGAGGCTATCACAGAAGTGCTAGGGGCAAACGTTAGTACCCTGAGGTCGATACAGTCCCTGTTAGGGCGGTTCAACTTTGCCTGCCGTGTAATACCCATGGGGAGGGTTTTCTGTAGGAAGCTCCAAAGAGCCACAGCAGGTAGGAGTAGGCCACATGCAGTCATACAACTATCCAAGGTGGTTAGGGAGGATCTTCAGATATGGCTCATTTTTCTTAGGGGTTTTAATGGCAAGCGTATTTGGCCGTCACCTCCAGTAACAAACGGGGAAATTAACTTGTTCACAGACGCTGCTGGGGCATCCGGCTTTGGGGCTTATCTGGATGGACACTGGTGTGCAGATAGCTGGCCCGATGATTGGCACAGGGATGGGACCACTAGGAACTTGTTGGTTCTTGAATTATTCCCGATTGTGGTGGCAATTGAATTATGGGCACCCGTTTTGCGGGGTAGGCACATAGTTTTTTGGTGTGACAATTTGGGGGTGGTCCAGTCCATCAACAAGCAGAGTGCATCGGCCTACCAGGCAATATTGCTCTTGCGGCACCTAGTGTTGCGCTGTTTGCAGAATGACATTTCATTCAGGGCGAGGCATGTTCCGGGGGTGCAGAATAGCCTAGCAGATGCGTTGTCCCGATTCCACTGGGACAGGTTTCGCAGCCTTGCTCCTCACGCAGACCGTGTTGGTACCCCGTGTCCCCCTTGTGTTTGGCAGATCATCAAGCCGGCATAAGAGGCCTCGCGGAACAAGCGGTAGCTCCCTCCACCCTGAGATCCTATCAGGCGTCATGGAGACGGTGGTCGTTGTTCAGCAGGCAGAAAGACCAATCCGAGGCAGGTCAGAGAGATGCTATGCTAGCCTTTATGTGGGACAGATATTCCGAAGGTGATTCTAAGACCTCTATGGCATCTACCCTGGCTGGTATATCATTTATGGCCAAGCTGCAGGGTTACCCGGACGTTACCAAACAATTTTTAATTAATAAGGCCTTGAAGGGTTGGGGGAGAATCCGTCCTTCTCATAGCGATGCCCGTTTACCAATTACCCTTAACATCTTGGAGGATTTGATACGGAGAGTGGGTTTGGTTACCTCGGACGAATACGAGAAGCTTTTATTTAGTTTGGCTTTTTCCATGGCCTTTTTTGGGGCTTTTCGCATTTCGGAGCTGGTAGCTAGGTCCAGAGGGCATCAAGAGTCTGGGTTGAGAGCAGAACATGTCAGTCTGGGCGAAGGGACCTTTGCCTGCAAAATAGTTAGATCTAAGACTGATCAGAGCGGGAAGGGATCGTGGGTGCAGTTAGCTCCTCAACAGCTTCAGCATATCTGCCCGTTTAGGCTGGCGTCACAGTTTATGAGCAGGAGACCCCAGGCCAACTTGTTTCTGTGTCACAGTAATAGCATTCCTCTGACTAAATATCAATTTGCGGCCATTTTAAAGCGGACCTTACAGTCGCTTAATTTAAACAGCACCTTATACGGGACTCACTCATTTAGGATCGGGGCAGCTACATCTGCCGCTTTGGCTGGATCTTCTAACGAAGCTATAAAAGCTTTGGGCCGCTGGAAGTCCACGGCTTACCAGTCTTATGTGAGAATTGACAAAGTTATTGATTGAATGTTGTGTTGTTTAACAATTTATTGTGATTTGCAGTTTTTCTTTTCACACTTTCCTTCTCGTCTGAGCCTTCAAACCATCCCATCCCACTTCCCTTACCCATCCCATCTTCCCCTCCACTTGGTGGGCTACCCTGGGCTTTTCCGCTCGCCGCTTTAACGCGGGGGCGCGAAGGGATTTTCACCCGGGTTTCCCTGGGCGTAAGTCCTGATTAGTGGTGTGCAGCCGGGGTTTTTCCGGGTGTTGTTTACCTTCGCCTGGGTGGTCTGCTCCCTGTTTGTGTCTACCTTCCCTTACCCCCCTTCGTGTTACGTTTTTCTGTTAACAAGCACTTATCCTTCTTATACCTGTATACCACGCCTGTCTGTCTGCCCAATTCAATGATTTCATGCTAACATGGGTTCTCTGATTTCAGGTGATGGTGTTAGAACTAAGACGGTGTGGATCATCGGTCATTCGTTTGTTTTTTGGGCCGCTGGCCACCCCAGGTCAAAAAGTATCTCGGATAATTGCGGCACGGTGATTAGATGGTGGGGTAAAAGAGGTTTAGGCTGGCAGGACCTTATTCCGTGGTTGACTAGGCTCATAAAACAACAAGGCCCACCGGACGTTCTGGTTGTACATGCGGGAGGTAACGATTTAGGTAAGGGTAAATCATTAGATCTCATCGTTAAAATCAGAGAGGACCTACGTCAAATACATGAGGCGTGGCCAGACATCACTATTGGTTGGTCAGCACTCATTCCCCGTTTAGTATGGAGGACAGCCATTCCTATAAAAAAGATGACGGCTATGGTTAGGAAGCTAAATAGTGCCATCCGAAAAATAGTACGGTCCATGGGAGGCATAGTCATAGACCACCCGGGGTTAGGGGTAGAGGCACCACATCTTTTTAGACGGGACGGCGTTCACCTTAATGAAGAGGGTATGGGTTTCTTTATAGACAGGATTTACGGGGGAGTGGAGGCGTGTTTCGGTTAGTTGGTGGCGGGCTGCGGCGTCTGTAGGGCGCAGCGGGGTAGGAAGGCACTGCGTTCAGCGGCTGATTAGTGGGCGCACTGGTAGTTGGTCGTAGGTCACTGCCCCCTTTGATGTAACAGTAACTCCTTTTGGTCCTTCGGTGAGGAGGGTCCCTGTCCGGCTCGGTGAGGGAGGGCAGCGTGAGTTGTAAGGGGCAGTCACTCTGACGCCAACTCAGCGCTATGTATGTAGGGATTTGTTCCCCCGTGTTTTTTGCGGACTTACGGCGGTTTGCGCCAGTCCATTAAGTAATCGTGTGTGATCAGCTCGTGAGCTGTCCCGCAGTGCTCTTTCTCCGCAACCATAGGTTAGTTAATATAAAATCCTTATAATAAAATTCCTGCCAAGGTTTAATAACTTATTCAGGTCTCCGTGTCTTTATTTGCATGCTATGGTATAAAGTTAAGGTTAATGTGAAGTTTGTGGTAACATACACAGTGAGCCCTTTATGACAAGTGAGGCTATTAGGACGAACGCACTTAAAGGGCGACAGGGTTTGTAACAAGCTGAATGATGACCTGGTGTGTTTTAACATGGGGTGGGGACCGACCAATGGGGGTCCATGTGGGAGGGACCTTCATAGAATATAGCAGGATGTACTTCCTGCTTTACTTCACTTGCAGCACGAGATCCCACCCACCCATCCCTCAAGTTAGTCCGGGGTTTTTGTCAATGGTGGGGTAGGAAGGCACTGCGTTCAGCGGCTGATTAGTGGGCGCACTGGTAGTTGGTCGTAGGTCACTGCCCCCTTTGATGTAACAGTAACTCCTTTTGGTCCTTCGGTGAGGAGGGTCCCTGTCCGGCTCGGTGAGGGAGGGCAGCGTGAGTTGTAAGGGGCAGTCACTCTGACGCCAACTCAGCGCTATGTATGTAGGGATTTGTTCCCCCGTGTTTTTTGCGGACTTACGGCGGTTTGCGCCAGTCCATTAAGTAATCGTGTGTGATCAGCTCGTGAGCTGTCCCGCAGTGCTCTTTCTCCGCAACCATAGGTTAGTTAATATAAAATCCTTATAATAAAATTCCTGCCAAGGTTTAATAACTTATTCAGGTCTCCGTGTCTTTATTTGCATGCTATGGTATAAAGTTAAGGTTAATGTGAAGTTTGTGGTAACATACACAGTGAGCCCTTTAAGATTTAAAGATTTTCTGGGATAAATGAAATACATTCCCAGCAGCCATCTCCCTTTGCCTCTATCTTATTGCATATTTTGTCCTAATGTGCTTTCATATTTACATGTCACCATGTTTCCATTGGCTAGTACCTTAAAGTCAGATGTCTGTCAAGCAAACTGACCAGTGACAGAATTGCTTTGTGAGGTTTACATCTTTATGACATCAAATGCTTCACATGAAAAATGCAGTTCATTGTCAAAAATCAGCTATATTAGGAGAGTGAGAATTGTGTTTTAGCATCAATTACACACTAAATATGCTGTCATTGTGTATGTTTAATGGATGTCTTTCAGTTTTAAAGATAGACAGACGGATAGATAGATAGAAAGATAGAAAGATAGATAGATAGATAGAAAGATAGATAGATAGATAGATAGATAGACAGACAGACAGACTGATTTCAACTGGAAGCAGTGCTTACATATTGCTTAATTTTTGGTGGTTATTAAATAGTATGGGTAGGCAAGAAAAGTGCATATATCTTTTATTAGCATAAACTTACCCAAATGCGCTCTTGCATATTTAAGGCATTCAAAGTAATAATATTTCACAGCATTAATACAGTTATGTACTAGACTGGACAATGGTAAGCAGAGCCAGTACTTATATCAACAATGGCCTTATCTGTGTGAAGTTTGTATGTTCTCCCTGTGTTTGCGTGGGTTTCCTCCGGGTGCTGTGGTTTCCTCCCACACTCCAAAAAACATACTGTTAGGTTAATTGGCTGCTATCAAAATTGACCCTAGTCTCTCCCTCTCTGTCTGTGTGTGAGTGTGTGTCTATATTAGGGAATTTAGACTGTAAGCTCCAATAGGGTAGGGACTGATGTGAATGGGTTCTCTGTACAGCGCTGCGCTATTAGTGACACTATATAAATAAATGATAATGAGGATGATGATGATATGTGTTTACTATGCCTATACACATAGCCAGCTTTCACACTTGATTGGCAGATTAATGCATCATTATTGCTAAGTTTGATAACAGTTGTCTAATACAATGACACTGGTAGAGAAAACCACTATAGACATTCACATAAGCAGCTCTCATCATCATCATTTATTGCATAAGCCTTCTTTAATTATACTAAGTTTTTGAGCAGGTCTGCATTATACTTAATTATATAAGGGAGATGTACTTTTAGTAAAAAGTAGCTCTCCAATTTCAAAAGTACATCAACGTAGTATTAATACTTAGATTTAAAGATTTTCTGGGATAAATGAAATACATTCCCAGCAGCCATCTCCCTTTGCCTCTATCTTATTGCATATTTTGTCCTAATGTGCTTTCATATTTACATGTCACCATGTTTCCATTGGCTAGTACCTTAAAGTCAGATGTCTGTCAAGCAAACTGACCAGTGACAGAATTGCTTTGTGAGGTTTACATCTTTATGACATCAAATGCTTCACATGAAAAATGCAGTTCATTGTCAAAAATCAGCTATATTAGAAGAGTGAGAATTGTGTTTTAGCATCAATTACACACTAAATATGCTGTCATTGTGTATGTTTAATGGATGTCTTTCAGTTTTAAAGATAGACAGACCGATAGATAGATAGATAGATAGATAGATAGATAGATAGATAGATAGATAGATAGATAGATAGATAGATAGATAGATAGAAAGATAGATAGATAGATAGATAGATAGAAAGATAGATAGATAGATAGATAGATAGATAGATAGATAGACAGACAGACAGACTGATTTCAACTGGAAGCAGTGCTTACATATTGCTTAATTTTTGGTGGTTATTAAATAGTATGGGTAGGCAAGAAAAGTGCATATATCTTTTATTAGCATAAACTTACCCAAATGCGCTCTTGCATATTTAAGGCATTCAAAGTAATAATATTTCACAGCATTAATACAGTTATGTACTAGACTGGACAATGGTAAGCAGAGCCAGTACTTATATCAACAATGGCCTTATCTGTGTGAAGTTTGTATGTTCTCCCTGTGTTTGCGTGGGTTTCCTCCCACACTCCAAAAAACATACTGTTAGGTTAATTGGCTGCTATCAAAATTGACCCTAGTCTCTCCCTCTCTGTCTGTGTGTGAGTGTGTGTCTATATTAGGGAATTTAGACTGTAAGCTCCAATAGGGTAGGGACTGATGTGAATGGGTTCTCTGTACAGCGCTGCGCTATTAGTGACACTATATAAATAAATGATAATGAGGATGATGATGATATGTGTTTACTATGCCTATACACATAGCCAGCTTTCACACTTGATTGGCAGATTAATGCATCATTATTGCTAAGTTTGATAACAGTTGTCTAATACAGTGACACTGGTAGAGAAAACCACTATAGACATTCACATAAGCAGCTCTCATCATCATCATTTATGGCATAAGACTTCTTTAATTATACTAAGTTTTTGAGCAGGTCTGCATTATACTTAATTATATAAGGGAGATGTACTTTTAGTAAAAAGTAGCTCTCCAATTTCAAAAGTACATCAACGTAGTATTAATACTTTGACAAGTGAGGCTATTAGGACGAACGCACTTAAAGGGCGACAGGGTTTGTAACAAGCTGAATGATGACCTGGTGTGTTTTAACATGGGGTGGGGACCGACCAATGGGGGTCCATGTGGGAGGGACCTTGATAGAATATAGCAGGATGTACTTCCTGCTTTACTTCACTTGCAGCACGAGATCCAGAGGGATACCCAGCAGCGAGGAAAACGGATAAGTCCCATTTTGTGGTTTATTCTTTGTTTTATTGTATCCTTTTGCCCATTTCCATTTGCCTTTAACGTTCCCCCTCCCGTTATTATTTTAAAACCAGCCTTCTTCTTCTCCCCTTGTCTTTACCTGCCTCTCATTCGGCCTGCCCCCCCCCCCCCTCTTCCTTCAGCCCCTCATTTACCGTTCCCGCCGTCACCCCCTCCCTTCGTTTGCCATTAGTTTCTTTCCCTCCAGCCACCAGCATAATGCCCCGTCCCAAGAGAAATGCTCCTCGCCCGGCACGCCTCAGGTCCCCCTCTCCCACCCCCTCCCGCCGCCATCTTACAGCCTCAGCCTCAGCCTCTGCCCTCCAAACCCCAGCCCTCACTCCAGACATGCCGCTAAGCGGCGATAATGCACGGCCCCCCCTGGGATCCTCTCCCGGGCACTCCCCAGCATTTCGCGCCACTAGGCGCAGCGGCGCCCCCTCCCCTCTCCCCCCGGCCGGTTCGCGCATGCGCAGAACGCGCGCTCCATCGCGCCCGGCCGGATCCAGCAGCGCAGCCAATCTATATGACATGGCTGCAGGGGCAGCCAGCGTTTCTGTCAGGGAGCTTAGCGGGCAGCCTCAGCGGTCCCAGCAAGTAGCCGTCACCCCCCCTCCCCAGGCTAACACATTAGGTGTCCTTTCAACCAGCCCTGTTGAGGATAGGAGCCATTCCCAGTTCAGATTATGTCCCATCACCCCTCCCGTGGCAGCCCACGGCTTCAGGTCACGAGGTCATAACCCTCCAGCACCCCACCAATTGCATTTCCCTCCCAGCCCATTCCTGCCCCATAGTAGTGGTGGATCAGCATGGGGGTCACAACATGGCAGAGGTCAAGAGTTCAGCAGGTCACAAGGACATACCTCGGGTCACGGGGAATACCAGCACCATGCGGGTGGGTGGGACACACTTCCTGCCAGGGCCTCAATGGATTTCAGTGACCGGTCCGAGGCGCCTGTATGGCCCTCTTCACGCCGGCAACGCCTGTCACCTCCAGCGTCTCGCCCATACACGTCACGAAGGGTCTCTTCCCCGGGGATCGTGGCGGGTGGGTTCACCCATAGGGGTCACGGGGTCAGGACTGATAACATTATAGTCGATTATCACCACTCCAGCGGCGGTAATTTAAGTCCAGGGCCTCTCCCCCTAGGGGGGCGGGCTACCTCCGGGTTTAGCGATCGGATGCGGGAGGAATTTTCTACGTTCCCTAGCCCTGACCATTTAGCGGCTTTCAACCCGTGTAACGTAGATAGAGACATCAACGCGGCGCGGCGGCGCTTGGACTATTTGCCCAGATCTCAGCTGACTGTTCCCCTTCCCGTTTCAGAGACTACTGTTACAAATCCGGAGTCGAGGGTCGGTCGGAACGATCGTTCGGGGTCCGAGTCTCGTGATATGAGGTCGGCAGGGTCCAGGGAGGATGCGGTCCGGGACACGGCTGGTGGACAGGTCGCGGCAACTGCACTCGGGGAGACGTCTGTCGGTGCTGGGAATACCGCTCCTGTCGGTGAGTCCATTTCCGTTAACACACATAAATCACACTTGTTGGCATCACCTGTCTTATCTACCAGCAGTGGGTCCTCCGGCTCGGGGGACAGGCCCAGAAAATTAATTAAGTTGTTAGAAACAGAATTGTTAGGAAAACGGAGTAAGCACACACCCCAATCAGGAGACACAGACCAACCAGCGGCTCGTAGCGAATTGGGGCAGGTAGAATCCCTGGAAATTACACACGGCATAAGGCCTAGCGTACGTGATAGAATTAGGAGGGGCAAGTACGTGGATATGTACGCGTTAACCGGGGAAGATAGGAAGGCGCTGGCGGCCGCCTGTGAGAGGTCGGGAATGGGGGAGGAGAAATACAGATCCTTCTCTAGATGGGTTAATGCCTTCTCCATTTTCGCTACAATATATGTAGAGACCCGTCCCAGCGAACAAGCGGAGGTATGGAGGTATATGCACCTTATTAGTGGGATGTACGTAAAGGACGGCCCGGTAATTTGGAGGGCATATGACGAGCTTTTCAGGAAACGGATGAGTGGGCGTGAGAGACTTCCTCTGGGATCGAAAGACATTGACACCTGGCTGGAGTTAATGAGGCCCAGCAGTCAGTCTGCAGAGGGTAGCTCTGTCAGGCGGTTTCAAGGGCCGGGGAGGACGCAGAATGTCCTCCCCCCAAAAGGAAGGTGTTATGACTTCAATGCAGGGGCCTGTCAAAGAGGCTCAGCCTGCAGATTTAGACACATTTGCACGTCATGTAACGGCCATCACCCTGCCAACGAATGCGCAAAGTCCCGTGGAAGTGGGGGACGGGGAAGAGGCTCTGGCTCAGCTCTGCCGAGTCAAGGGGCCGTCGCCAATTGATTTGGTTGAGCTGGATAAGTGGCTGGGGTGGTTTGATGATAAGGTGACTGGGTCCCTTCTCCATGACGGCTTTCATTTTGGCTTTAAACTCCCGGTCCAAGGTAGCGTTTCCTCGGCAGCTCCGGTTAATCTGAAATCGGCGCTCGCTTTCCCAGAAGTATTAGACGAAAAAATAGGGAAGGAGGTTGGTTTGGGTCGCATGATTGGCCCGTTCCGACTTCCTCCTATTCCCAATCTGATTTTGTCCCCAGTAGGGGTAGTTCCCAAAAAAGCGGTAGGAAAGTTTAGATTGATCCAGCACTTGTCTCATCCTGCCGGTAAATCCGTGAATGACGCAATTGACGTTAATCTCAGTTCTGTCAGTTATCAGTCATTCGAATCGGCCCTAGCGCTGGTCCAGGAATGCGGCAGGGGCTCCTTGTTGGCCAAAGTGGATATCGAATCGGCGTTCAGATTGCTGCCCCTTCACCCTGAGTCGTATCAATTCATGGGTTTCCGGCATCGTGGTGAATACTACATCGATCGCTGCCTGCCCATGGGTTGTTCGATCTCATGCGCACTGTTCGAGAAATTTAGCGGTTTCTTGCATTGGTGCATTCAGGCCGGGACAGGGTGTCGGTGGATCGCGCATTATCTTGACGACTTCCTGGTTATCGGGCCGCCTGGTACCACGGTTTGTCGAGATACGCTTTTTTCCACGGAGGCCTTGTTTAGGGTTTTAGGCGTTCCCATCGCAGCAGACAAGACGGAGGGCCCAATTACATGTCTCTCATTCCTCGGGATCGAGATTGACACGCTAGCAGGGATATGCAGGCTTCCAGCAGACAAGGTTACAAAGATGTATGAGGCTATCACAGAAGTGCTAGGGGCAAACGTTAGTACCCTGAGGTCGATACAGTCCCTGTTAGGGCGGTTCAACTTTGCCTGCCGTGTAATACCCATGGGGAGGGTTTTCTGTAGGAAGCTCCAAAGAGCCACAGCAGGTAGGAGTAGGCCACATGCAGTCATACAACTATCCAAGGTGGTTAGGGAGGATCTTCAGATATGGCTCATTTTTCTTAGGGGTTTTAATGGCAAGCGTATTTGGCCGTCACCTCCAGTAACAAACGGGGAAATTAACTTGTTCACAGACGCTGCTGGGGCATCCGGCTTTGGGGCTTATCTGGATGGACACTGGTGTGCAGATAGCTGGCCCGATGATTGGCACAGGGATGGGACCACTAGGAACTTGTTGGTTCTTGAATTATTCCCGATTGTGGTGGCAATTGAATTATGGGCACCCGTTTTGCGGGGTAGGCACATAGTTTTTTGGTGTGACAATTTGGGGGTGGTCCAGTCCATCAACAAGCAGAGTGCATCGGCCTACCAGGCAATATTGCTCTTGCGGCACCTAGTGTTGCGCTGTTTGCAGAATGACATTTCATTCAGGGCGAGGCATGTTCCGGGGGTGCAGAATAGCCTAGCAGATGCGTTGTCCCGATTCCACTGGGACAGGTTTCGCAGCCTTGCTCCTCACGCAGACCGTGTTGGTACCCCGTGTCCCCCTTGTGTTTGGCAGATCATCAAGCCGGCATAAGAGGCCTCGCGGAACAAGCGGTAGCTCCCTCCACCCTGAGATCCTATCAGGCGTCATGGAGACGGTGGTCGTTGTTCAGCAGGCAGAAAGACCAATCCGAGGCAGGTCAGAGAGATGCTATGCTAGCCTTTATGTGGGACAGATATTCCGAAGGTGATTCTAAGACCTCTATGGCATCTACCCTGGCTGGTATATCATTTATGGCCAAGCTGCAGGGTTACCCGGACGTTACCAAACAATTTTTAATTAATAAGGCCTTGAAGGGTTGGGGGAGAATCCGTCCTTCTCATAGCGATGCCCGTTTACCAATTACCCTTAACATCTTGGAGGATTTGATACGGAGAGTGGGTTTGGTTACCTCGGACGAATACGAGAAGCTTTTATTTAGTTTGGCTTTTTCCATGGCCTTTTTTGGGGCTTTTCGCATTTCGGAGCTGGTAGCTAGGTCCAGAGGGCATCAAGAGTCTGGGTTGAGAGCAGAACATGTCAGTCTGGGCGAAGGGACCTTTGCCTGCAAAATAGTTAGATCTAAGACTGATCAGAGCGGGAAGGGATCGTGGGTGCAGTTAGCTCCTCAACAGCTTCAGCATATCTGCCCGTTTAGGCTGGCGTCACAGTTTATGAGCAGGAGACCCCAGGCCAACTTGTTTCTGTGTCACAGTAATAGCATTCCTCTGACTAAATATCAATTTGCGGCCATTTTAAAGCGGACCTTACAGTCGCTTAATTTAAACAGCACCTTATACGGGACTCACTCATTTAGGATCGGGGCAGCTACATCTGCCGCTTTGGCTGGATCTTCTAACGAAGCTATAAAAGCTTTGGGCCGCTGGAAGTCCACGGCTTACCAGTCTTATGTGAGAATTGACAAAGTTATTGATTGAATGTTGTGTTGTTTAACAATTTATTGTGATTTGCAGTTTTTCTTTTCACACTTTCCTTCTCGTCTGAGCCTTCAAACCATCCCATCCCACTTCCCTTACCCATCCCATCTTCCCCTCCACTTGGTGGGCTACCCTGGGCTTTTCCGCTCGCCGCTTTAACGCGGGGGCGCGAAGGGATTTTCACCCGGGTTTCCCTGGGCGTAAGTCCTGATTAGTGGTGTGCAGCCGGGGTTTTTCCGGGTGTTGTTTACCTTCGCCTGGGTGGTCTGCTCCCTGTTTGTGTCTACCTTCCCTTACCCCCCTTCGTGTTACGTTTTTCTGTTAACAAGCACTTATCCTTCTTATACCTGTATACCACGCCTGTCTGTCTGCCCAATTCAATGATTTCATGCTAACATGGGTTCTCTGATTTCAGGTGATGGTGTTAGAACTAAGACGGTGTGGATCATCGGTCATTCGTTTGTTTTTTGGGCCGCTGGCCACCCCAGGTCAAAAAGTATCTCGGATAATTGCGGCACGGTGATTAGATGGTGGGGTAAAAGAGGTTTAGGCTGGCAGGACCTTATTCCGTGGTTGACTAGGCTCATAAAACAACAAGGCCCACCGGACGTTCTGGTTGTACATGCGGGAGGTAACGATTTAGGTAAGGGTAAATCATTAGATCTCATCGTTAAAATCAGAGAGGACCTACGTCAAATACATGAGGCGTGGCCAGACATCACTATTGGTTGGTCAGCACTCATTCCCCGTTTAGTATGGAGGACAGCCATTCCTATAAAAAAGATGACGGCTATGGTTAGGAAGCTAAATAGTGCCATCCGAAAAATAGTACGGTCCATGGGAGGCATAGTCATAGACCACCCGGGGTTAGGGGTAGAGGCACCACATCTTTTTAGACGGGACGGCGTTCACCTTAATGAAGAGGGTATGGGTTTCTTTATAGACAGGATTTACGGGGGAGTGGAGGCGTGTTTCGGTTAGTTGGTGGCGGGCTGCGGCGTCTGTAGGGCGCAGCGGGGTAGGAAGGCACTGCGTTCAGCGGCTGATTAGTGGGCGCACTGGTAGTTGGTCGTAGGTCACTGCCCCCTTTGATGTAACAGTAACTCCTTTTGGTCCTTCGGTGAGGAGGGTCCCTGTCCGGCTCGGTGAGGGAGGGCAGCGTGAGTTGTAAGGGGCAGTCACTCTGACGCCAACTCAGCGCTATGTATGTAGGGATTTGTTCCCCCGTGTTTTTTGCGGACTTACGGCAGTTTGCGCCAGTCCATTAAGTAATCGTGTGTGATCAGCTCGTGAGCTGTCCCGCAGTGCTCTTTCTCCGCCACCATAGGTTAGTTAATATAAAATCCTTATAATAAAATTCCTGCCAAGGTTTAATAACTTATTCAGGTCTCCGTGTCTTTATTTGCATGCTATGGTATAAAGTTAAGGTTAATGTGAAGTTTGTGGTAACATACACAGTGAGCCCTTTATGACAAGTGAGGCTATTAGGACGAACGCACTTAAAGGGCGACAGGGTTTGTAACAAGCTGAATGATGACCTGGTGTGTTTTAACATGGGGTGGGGACCGACCAATGGGGGTCCATGTGGGAGGGACCTTCATAGAATATAGCAGGATGTACTTCCTGCTTTACTTCACTTGCAGCACGAGATCCCACCCACCCATCCCTCAAGTTAGTCCGGGGTTTTTGTCAATGGTGGGGTAGGAAGGCACTGCGTTCAGCGGCTGATTAGTGGGCGCACTGGTAGTTGGTCGTAGGTCACTGCCCCCTTTGATGTAACAGTAACTCCTTTTGGTCCTTCGGTGAGGAGGGTCCCTGTCCGGCTCGGTGAGGGAGGGCAGCGTGAGTTGTAAGGGGCAGTCACTCTGACGCCAACTCAGCGCTATGTATGTAGGGATTTGTTCCCCCGTGTTTTTTGCGGACTTACGGCGGTTTGCGCCAGTCCATTAAGTAATCGTGTGTGATCAGCTCGTGAGCTGTCCCGCAGTGCTCTTTCTCCGCAACCATAGGTTAGTTAATATAAAATCCTTATAATAAAATTCCTGCCAAGGTTTAATAACTTATTCAGGTCTCCGTGTCTTTATTTGCATGCTATGGTATAAAGTTAAGGTTAATGTGAAGTTTGTGGTAACATACACAGTGAGCCCTTTAAGATTTAAAGATTTTCTGGGATAAATTAAATACATTCCCAGCAGCCATCTCCCTTTGCCTCTATCTTATTGCATATTTTGTCCTAATGTGCTTTCATATTTACATGTCACCATGTTTCCATTGGCTAGTACCTTAAAGTCAGATGTCTGTCAAGCAAACTGACCAGTGACAGAATTGCTTTGTGAGGTTTACATCTTTATGACATCAAATGCTTCACATGAAAAATGCAGTTCATTGTCAAAAATCAGCTATATTAGGAGAGTGAGAATTGTGTTTTAGCATCAATTACACACTAAATATGCTGTCATTGTGTATGTTTAATGGATGTCTTTCAGTTTTAAAGATAGACAGACGGATAGATAGATAGAAAGATAGAAAGATAGATAGATAGATAGAAAGATAGATAGATAGATAGATAGATAGACAGACAGACAGACTGATTTCAACTGGAAGCAGTGCTTACATATTGCTTAATTTTTGGTGGTTATTAAATAGTATGGGTAGGCAAGAAAAGTGCATATATCTTTTATTAGCATAAACTTACCCAAATGCGCTCTTGCATATTTAAGGCATTCAAAGTAATAATATTTCACAGCATTAATACAGTTATGTACTAGACTGGACAATGGTAAGCAGAGCCAGTACTTATATCAACAATGGCCTTATCTGTGTGAAGTTTGTATGTTCTCCCTGTGTTTGCGTGGGTTTCCTCCGGGTGCTGTGGTTTCCTCCCACACTCCAAAAAACATACTGTTAGGTTAATTGGCTGCTATCAAAATTGACCCTAGTCTCTCCCTCTCTGTCTGTGTGTGAGTGTGTGTCTATATTAGGGAATTTAGACTGTAAGCTCCAATAGGGTAGGGACTGATGTGAATGGGTTCTCTGTACAGCGCTGCGCTATTAGTGACACTATATAAATAAATGATAATGAGGATGATGATGATATGTGTTTACTATGCCTATACACATAGCCAGCTTTCACACTTGATTGGCAGATTAATGCATCATTATTGCTAAGTTTGATAACAGTTGTCTAATACAGTGACACTGGTAGAGAAAACCACTATAGACATTCACATAAGCAGCTCTCATCATCATCATTTATGGCATAAGACTTCTTTAATTATACTAAGTTTTTGAGCAGGTCTGCATTATACTTAATTATATAAGGGAGATGTACTTTTAGTAAAAAGTAGCTCTCCAATTTCAAAAGTACATCAACGTAGTATTAATACTTAGATTTAAAGATTTTCTGGGATAAATGAAATACATTCCCAGCAGCCATCTCCCTTTGCCTCTATCTTATTGCATATTTTGTCCTAATGTGCTTTCATATTTACATGTCACCATGTTTCCATTGGCTAGTACCTTAAAGTCAGATGTCTGTCAAGCAAACTGACCAGTGACAGAATTGCTTTGTGAGGTTTACATCTTTATGACATCAAATGCTTCACATGAAAAATGCAGTTCATTGTCAAAAATCAGCTATATTAGGAGAGTGAGAATTGTGTTTTAGCATCAATTACACACTAAATATGCTGTCATTGTGTATGTTTAATGGATGTCTTTCAGTTTTAAAGATAGATAGAAAGATAGATAGATAGAAAGATAGATAGATAGATAGATAGAAAGATAGATAGATAGATAGATAGATAGATAGACTGATTTCAACTGGAAGCAGTGCTTACATATTGCTTAATTTTTGGTGGTTATTAAATAGTATGGGTAGGCAAGAAAAGTGCATATATCTTTTATTAGCATAAACTTACCCAAATGCGCTCTTGCATATTTAAGGCATTCAAAGTAATAATATTTCACAGCATTAATACAGTTATGTACTAGACTGGACAATGGTAAGCAGAGCCAGTACTTATATCAACAATGGCCTTATCTGTGTGAAGTTTGTATGTTCTCCCTGTGTTTGCGTGGGTTTCCTCCGGGTGCTGTGGTTTCCTCCCACACTCCAAAAAACATACTGTTAGGTTAATTGGCTGCTATCAAAATTGACCCTAGTCTCTCCCTCTCTGTCTGTGTGTGAGTGTGTGTCTATATTAGGGAATTTAGACTGTAAGCTCCAATAGGGTAGGGACTGATGTGAATGGGTTCTCTGTACAGCGCTGCGCTATTAGTGACACTATATAAATAAATGATAATGAGGATGATGATGATATGTGTTTACTATGCCTATACACATAGCCAGCTTTCACACTTGATTGGCAGATTAATGCATCATTATTGCTAAGTTTGATAACAGTTGTCTAATACAGTGACACTGGTAGAGAAAACCACTATAGACATTCACATAAGCAGCTCTCATCATCATCATTTATGGCATAAGACTTCTTTAATTATACTAAGTTTTTGAGCAGGTCTGCATTATACTTAATTATATAAGGGAGATGTACTTTTAGTAAAAAGTAGCTCTCCAATTTCAAAAGTACATCAACGTAGTATTAATACTTAGATTTAAAGATTTTCTGGGATAAATGAAATACATTCCCAGCAGCCATCTCCCTTTGCCTCTATCTTATTGCATATTTTGTCCTAATGTGCTTTCATATTTACATGTCACCATGTTTCCATTGGCTAGTACCTTAAAGTCAGATGTCTGTCAAGCAAACTGACCAGTGACAGAATTGCTTTGTGAGGTTTACATTTTTATGACATCAAATGCTTCACATGAAAAATGCAGTTCATTGTCAAAAATCAGCTATATTAGGAGAGTGAGAATTGTGTTTTAGCATCAATTACACACTAAATATGCTGTCATTGTGTATGTTTAATGGATGTCTTTCAGTTTTAAAGATAGACAGACGGATAGATAGATAGAAAGATAGAAACATAGAAAGATAGATAGATAGAAAGATAGATAGATAGATAGATAGATAGACAGACAGACAGACAGACAGACAGACTGATTTCAACTGGAAGCAGTGCTTACATATTGCTTAATTTTTGGTGGTTATTAAATAGTATGGGTAGGCAAGAAAAGTGCATATATCTTTTATTAGCATAAACTTACCCAAATGCGCTCTTGCATATTTAAGGCATTCAAAGTAATAATATTTCACAGCATTAATACAGTTATGTACTAGACTGGACAATGGTAAGCAGAGCCAGTACTTATATCAACAATGGCCTTATCTGTGTGAAGTTTGTATGTTCTCCCTGTGTTTGCGTGGGTTTCCTCCGGGTGCTGTGGTTTCCTCCCACACTCCAAAAAACATACTGTTAGGTTAATTGGCTGCTATCAAAATTGACCCTAGTCTCTCCCTCTCTGTCTGTGTGTGAGTGTGTGTCTATATTAGGGAATTTAGACTGTAAGCTCCAATAGGGTAGGGACTGATGTGAATGGGTTCTCTGTACAGCGCTGCGCTATTAGTGACACTATATAAATAAATGATAATGAGGATGATGATGATATGTGTTTACTATGCCTATACACATAGCCAGCTTTCACACTTGATTGGCAGATTAATGCATCATTATTGCTAAGTTTGATAACAGTTGTCTAATACAGTGACACTGGTAGAGAAAACCACTATAGACATTCACATAAGCAGCTCTCATCATCATCATTTATGGCATAAGACTTCTTTAATTATACTAAGTTTTTGAGCAGGTCTGCATTATACTTAATTATATAAGGGAGATGTACTTTTAGTAAAAAGTAGCTCTCCAATTTCAAAAGTACATCAACGTAGTATTAATACTTAGATTTAAAGATTTTCTGGGATAAATGAAATACATTCCCAGCAGCCATCTCCCTTTGCCTCTATCTTATTGCATATTTTGTCCTAATGTGCTTTCATATTTACATGTCACCATGTTTCCATTGGCTAGTACCTTAAAGTCAGATGTCTGTCAAGCAAACTGACCAGTGACAGAATTGCTTTGTGAGGTTTACATCTTTATGACATCAAATGCTTCACATGAAAAATGCAGTTCATTGTCAAAAATCAGCTATATTAGGAGAGTGAGAATTGTGTTTTAGCATCAATTACACACTAAATATGCTGTCATTGTGTATGTTTAATGGATGTCTTTCAGTTTTAAAGATAGACAGACGGATAGATAGATAGAAAGATAGAAAGATAGATAGATAGAAAGATAGAAAGATAGATAGAAAGATAGATAGATAGATAGATAGATAGATAGATAGATAGATAGACAGACAGACAGACAGACTGATTTCAACTGGAAGCAGTGCTTACATATTGCTTAATTTTTGGTGGTTATTAAATAGTATGGGTAGGCAAGAAAAGTGCATATATCTTTTATTAGCATAAACTTACCCAAATGCGCTCTTGCATATTTAAGGCATTCAAAGTAATAATATTTCACAGCATTAATACAGTTATGTACTAGACTGGACAATGGTAAGCAGAGCCAGTACTTATATCAACAATGGCCTTATCTGTGTGAAGTTTGTATGTTCTCCCTGTGTTTGCGTGGGTTTCCTCCCACACTCCAAAAAACATACTGTTAGGTTAATTGGCTGCTATCAAAATTGACCCTAGTCTCTCCCTCTCTGTCTGTGTGTGAGTGTGTGTCTATATTAGGGAATTTAGACTGTAAGCTCCAATAGGGTAGGGACTGATGTGAATGGGTTCTCTGTACAGCGCTGCGCTATTAGTGACACTATATAAATAAATGATAATGAGGATGATGATGATATGTGTTTACTATGCCTATACACATAGCCAGCTTTCACACTTGATTGGCAGATTAATGCATCATTATTGCTAAGTTTGATAACAGTTGTCTAATACAATGACACTGGTAGAGAAAACCACTATAGACATTCACATAAGCAGCTCTCATCATCATCATTTATTGCATAAGACTTCTTTAATTATACTAAGTTTTTGAGCAGGTCTGCATTATACTTAATTATATAAGGGAGATGTACTTTTAGTAAAAAGTAGCTCTCCAATTTCAAAAGTACATCAACGTAGTATTAATACTTAGATTTAAAGATTTTCTGGGATAAATGAAATACATTCCCAGCAGCCATCTCCCTTTGCCTCTATCTTATTGCATATTTTGTCCT
This sequence comes from Mixophyes fleayi, assembly GCF_038048845.1. NCBI lineage: Eukaryota > Metazoa > Chordata > Amphibia > Anura > Limnodynastidae > Mixophyes > Mixophyes fleayi. Next base: position 25,379 of record NW_027448421.1, read on the forward strand.
AATGTGCTTTCATATTTACATGTCACCATGTTTCCATTGGCTAGTACCTTAAAGTCAGATGTCTGTCAAGCAAACTGACCAGTGACAGAATTGCTTTGTGAGGTTTACATCTTTGACATCAAATGCTTCACATGAAAAATGCAGTTCATTGTCAAAAATCAGCTATATTAGGAGAGTGAGAATTGTGTTTTAGCATCAATTACACACTAAATATGCTGTCATTGTGTATGTTTAATGGATGTCTTTCAGTTTTAAAGATAGACAGACGGATAGATAGATAGAAAGATAGAAAGATAGAAAGATAGAAAGATAGATAGATAGAAAGATAGATAGATAGATAGATAGATAGATAGATAGATAGACAGACAGACAGACAGACAGACTGATTTCAACTGGAAGCAGTGCTTACATATTGCTTAATTTTTGGTGGTTATTAAATAGTATGGGTAGGCAAGAAAAGTGCATATATCTTTTATTAGCATAAACTTACCCAAATGCGCTCTTGCATATTTAAGGCATTCAAAGTAATAATATTTCACAGCATTAATACAGTTATGTACTAGACTGGACAATGGTAAGCAGAGCCAGTACTTATATCAACAATGGCCTTATCTGTGTGAAGTTTGTATGTTCTCCCTGTGTTTGCGTGGGTTTCCTCCCACACTCCAAAAAACATACTGTTAGGTTAATTGGCTGCTATCAAAATTGACCCTAGTCTCTCCCTCTCTGTCTGTGTGTGAGTGTGTGTCTATATTAGGGAATTTAGACTGTAAGCTCCAATAGGGTAGGGACTGATGTGAATGGGTTCTCTGTACAGCGCTGCGCTATTAGTGACACTATATAAATAAATGATAATGAGGATGATGATGATATGTGTTTACTATGCCTATACACATAGCCAGCTTTCACACTTGATTGGCAGATTAATGCATCATTATTGCTAAGTTTGATAACAGTTGTCTAATACAATGACACTGGTAGAGAAAACCACTATAGACATTCACATAAGCAGCTCTCATCATCATCATTTATTGCATAAGACTTCTTTAATTATACTAAGTTTTTGAGCAGGTCTGCATTATACTTAATTATATAAGGGAGATGTACTTTTAGTAAAAAGTAGCTCTCCAATTTCAAAAGTACATCAACGTAGTATTAATACTTAGATTTAAAGATTTTCTGGGATAAATGAAATACATTCCCAGCAGCCATCTCCCTTTGCCTCTATCTTATTGCATATTTTGTCCTAATGTGCTTTCATATTTACATGTCACCATGTTTCCATTGGCTAGTACCTTAAAGTCAGATGTCTGTCAAGCAAACTGACCAGTGACAGAATTGCTTTGTGAGGTTTACATCTTTGACATCAAATGCTTCACATGAAAAATGCAGTTCATTGTCAAAAATCAGCTATATTAGGAGAGTGAGAATTGTGTTTTAGCATCAATTACACACTAAATATGCTGTCATTGTGTATGTTTAATGGATGTCTTTCAGTTTTAAAGATAGACAGACGGATAGATAGATAGAAAGATAGAAAGATAGATAGATAGATAGAAAGATAGATAGATAGATAGATAGACAGACAGACAGACTGATTTCAACTGGAAGCAGTGCTTACATATTGCTTAATTTTTGGTGGTTATTAAATAGTATGGGTAGGCAAGAAAAGTGCATATATCTTTTATTAGCATAAACTTACCCAAATGCGCTCTTGCATATTTAAGGCATTCAAAGTAATAATATTTCACAGCATTAATACAGTTATGTACTAGACTGGACAATGGTAAGCAGAGCCAGTACTTATATCAACAATGGCCTTATCTGTGTGAAGTTTGTATGTTCTCCCTGTGTTTGCGTGGGTTTCCTCCGGGTGCTGTGGTTTCCTCCCACACTCCAAAAAACATACTGTTAGGTTAATTGGCTGCTATCAAAATTGACCCTAGTCTCTCCCTCTCTGTCTGTGTGTGAGTGTGTGTCTATATTAGGGAATTTAGACTGTAAGCTCCAATAGGGTAGGGACTGATGTGAATGGGTTCTCTGTACAGCGCTGCGCTATTAGTGACACTATATAAATAAATGATAATGAGGATGATGATGATATGTGTTTACTATGCCTATACACATAGCCAGCTTTCACACTTGATTGGCAGATTAATGCATCATTATTGCTAAGTTTGATAACAGTTGTCTAATACAGTGACACTGGTAGAGAAAACCACTAGAGACATTCACATAAGCAGCTCTCATCATCATCATTTATGGCATAAGACTTCTTTAATTATACTAAGTTTTTGAGCAGGTCTGCATTATACTTAATTATATAAGGGAGATGTACTTTTAGTAAAAAGTAGCTCTCCAATTTCAAAAGTACATCAACGTAGTATTAATACTTAGATTTAAAGATTTTCTGGGATAAATGAAATACATTCCCAGCAGCCATCTCCCTTTGCCTCTATCTTATTGCATATTTTGTCCTAATGTGCTTTCATATTTACATGTCACCATGTTTCCATTGGCTAGTACCTTAAAGTCAGATGTCTGTCAAGCAAACTGACCAGTGACAGAATTGCTTTGTGAGGTTTACATCTTTATGACATCAAATGCTTCACATGAAAAATGCAGTTCATTGTCAAAAATCAGCTATATTAGGAGAGTGAGAATTGTGTTTTAGCATCAATTACACACTAAATATGCTGTCATTGTGTATGTTTAATGGATGTCTTTCAGTTTTAAAGATAGACAGACGGATAGAAAGATAGATAGATAGATAGATAGATAGATAGACAGACAGACAGACTGATTTCAACTGGAAGCAGTGCTTACATATTGCTTAATTTTTGGTGGTTATTAAATAGTATGGGTAGGCAAGAAAAGTGCATATATCTTTTATTAGCATAAACTTACCCAAATGCGCTCTTGCATATTTAAGGCATTCAAAGTAATAATATTTCACAGCATTAATACAGTTATGTACTAGACTGGACAATGGTAAGCAGAGCCAGTACTTATATCAACAATGGCCTTATCTGTGTGAAGTTTGTATGTTCTCCCTGTGTTTGCGTGGGTTTCCTCCGGGTGCTGTGGTTTCCTCCCACACTCCAAAAAACATACTGTTAGGTTAATTGGCTGCTATCAAAATTGACCCTAGTCTCTCCCTCTCTGTCTGTGTGTGAGTGTGTGTCTATATTAGGGAATTTAGACTGTAAGCTCCAATAGGGTAGGGACTGATGTGAATGGGTTCTCTGTACAGCGCTGCGCTATTAGTGACACTATATAAATAAATGATAATGAGGATGATGATGATATGTGTTTACTATGCCTATACACATAGCCAGCTTTCACACTTGATTGGCAGATTAATGCATCATTATTGCTAAGTTTGATAACAGTTGTCTAATACAATGACACTGGTAGAGAAAACCACTATAGACATTCACATAAGCAGCTCTCATCATCATCATTTATTGCATAAGACTTCTTTAATTATACTAAGTTTTTGAGCAGGTCTGCATTATACTTAATTATATAAGGGAGATGTACTTTTAGTAAAAAGTAGCTCTCCAATTTCAAAAGTACATCAACGTAGTATTAATACTTAGATTTAAAGATTTTCTGGGATAAATGAAATACATTCCCAGCAGCCATCTCCCTTTGCCTCTATCTTATTGCATATTTTGTCCTAATGTGCTTTCATATTTACATGTCACCATGTTTCCATTGGCTAGTACCTTAAAGTCAGATGTCTGTCAAGCAAACTGACCAGTGACAGAATTGCTTTGTGAGGTTTACATCTTTGACATCAAATGCTTCACATGAAAAATGCAGTTCATTGTCAAAAATCAGCTATATTAGGAGAGTGAGAATTGTGTTTTAGCATCAATTACACACTAAATATGCTGTCATTGTGTATGTTTAATGGATGTCTTTCAGTTTTAAAGATAGACAGACGGATAGATAGATAGAAAGATAGAAAGATAGATAGATAGAAAGATAGAAAGATAGATAGAAAGATAGATAGATAGATAGATAGATAGATAGACAGACAGACAGACAGACTGATTTCAACTGGAAGCAGTGCTTACATATTGCTTAATTTTTGGTGGTTATTAAATAGTATGGGTAGGCAAGAAAAGTGCATATATCTTTTATTAGCATAAACTTACCCAAATGCGCTCTTGCATATTTAAGGCATTCAAAGTAATAATATTTCACAGCATTAATACAGTTATGTACTAGACTGGACAATGGTAAGCAGAGCCAGTACTTATATCAACAATGGCCTTATCTGTGTGAAGTTTGTATGTTCTCCCTGTGTTTGCGTGGGTTTCCTCCCACACTCCAAAAAACATACTGTTAGGTTAATTGGCTGCTATCAAAATTGACCCTAGTCTCTCCCTCTCTGTCTGTGTGTGAGTGTGTGTCTATATTAGGGAATTTAGACTGTAAGCTCCAATAGGGTAGGGACTGATGTGAATGGGTTCTCTGTACAGCGCTGCGCTATTAGTGACACTATATAAATAAATGATAATGAGGATGATGATGATGATATGTGTTTACTATGCCTATACACATAGCCAGCTTTCACACTTGATTGGCAGATTAATGCATCATTATTGCTAAGTTTGATAACAGTTGTCTAATACAATGACACTGGTAGAGAAAACCACTATAGACATTCACATAAGCAGCTCTCATCATCATCATTTATTGCATAAGACTTCTTTAATTATACTAAGTTTTTGAGCAGGTCTGCATTATACTTAATTATATAAGGGAGATGTACTTTTAGTAAAAAGTAGCTCTCCAATTTCAAAAGTACATCAACGTAGTATTAATACTTAGATTTAAAGATTTTCTGGGATAAATGAAATACATTCCCAGCAGCCATCTCCCTTTGCCTCTATCTTATTGCATATTTTGTCCTAATGTGCTTTCATATTTACATGTCACCATGTTTCCATTGGCTAGTACCTTAAAGTCAGATGTCTGTCAAGCAAACTGACCAGTGACAGAATTGCTTTGTGAGGTTTACATCTTTGACATCAAATGCTTCACATGAAAAATGCAGTTCATTGTCAAAAATCAGCTATATTAGGAGAGTGAGAATTGTGTTTTAGCATCAATTACACACTAAATATGCTGTCATTGTGTATGTTTAATGGATGTCTTTCAGTTTTAAAGATAGACGGATAGAAAGATAGAAAGATAGATAGATAGAAAGATAGATAGATAGATAGATAGATAGACAGACAGACAGACAGACAGACAGACTGATTTCAACTGGAAGCAGTGCTTACATATTGCTTAATTTTTGGTGGTTATTAAATAGTATGGGTAGGCAAGAAAAGTGCATATATCTTTTATTAGCATAAACTTACCCAAATGCGCTCTTGCATATTTAAGGCATTCAAAGTAATAATATTTCACAGCATTAATACAGTTATGTACTAGACTGGACAATGGTAAGCAGAGCCAGTACTTATATCAACAATGGCCTTATCTGTGTGAAGTTTGTATGTTCTCCCTGTGTTTGCGTGGGTTTCCTCCCACACTCCAAAAAACATACTGTTAGGTTAATTGGCTGCTATCAAAATTGACCCTAGTCTCTCCCTCTCTGTCTGTGTGTGAGTGTGTGTCTATATTAGGGAATTTAGACTGTAAGCTCCAATAGGGTAGGGACTGATGTGAATGGGTTCTCTGTACAGCGCTGCGCTATTAGTGACACTATATAAATAAATGATAATGAGGATGATGATGATATGTGTTTACTATGCCTATACACATAGCCAGCTTTCACACTTGATTGGCAGATTAATGCATCATTATTGCTAAGTTTGATAACAGTTGTCTAATACAATGACACTGGTAGAGAAAACCACTATAGACATTCACATAAGCAGCTCTCATCATCATCATTTATTGCATAAGACTTCTTTAATTATACTAAGTTTTTGAGCAGGTCTGCATTATACTTAATTATATAAGGGAGATGTACTTTTAGTAAAAAGTAGCTCTCCAATTTCAAAAGTACATCAACGTAGTATTAATACTTAGATTTAAAGATTTTCTGGGATAAATGAAATACATTCCCAGCAGCCATCTCCCTTTGCCTCTATCTTATTGCATATTTTGTCCTAATGTGCTGTCATATTTACATGTCACCATGTTTCCATTGGCTAGTACCTTAAAGTCAGATGTCTGTCAAGCAAACTGACCAGTGACAGAATTGCTTTGTGAGGTTTACATCTTTATGACATCAAATGCTTCACATGAAAAATGCAGTTCATTGTCAAAAATCAGCTATATTAGGAGAGTGAGAATTGTGTTTTAGCATCAATTACACACTAAATATGCTGTCATTGTGTATGTTTAATGGATGTCTTTCAGTTTTAAAGATAGACAGACGGATAGAAAGATAGATAGATAGAAAGATAGATAGATAGATAGATAGATAGACAGACAGACAGACAGACAGACAGACAGACAGACAGACAGACTGATTTCAACTGGAAGCAGTGCTTACATATTGCTTAATTTTTGGTGGTTATTAAATAGTATGGGTAGGCAAGAAAAGTGCATATATCTTTTATTAGCATAAACTTACCCAAATGCGCTCTTGCATATTTAAGGCATTCAAAGTAATAATATTTCACAGCATTAATACAGTTATGTACTAGACTGGACAATGGTAAGCAGAGCCAGTACTTATATCAACAATGGCCTTATCTGTGTGAAGTTTGTATGTTCTCCCTGTGTTTGCGTGGGTTTCCTCCGGGTGCTGTGGTTTCCTCCCACACTCCAAAAAACATACTGTTAGGTTAATTGGCTGCTATCAAAATTGACCCTAGTCTCTCCCTCTCTGTCTGTGTGGGAGTGTGTGTCTATATTAGGGAATTTAGACTGTAAGCTCCAATAGGGTAGGGACTGATGTGAATGGGTTCTCTGTACAGCGCTGCGCTATTAGTGACACTATATAAATAAATGATAATGAGGATGATGATGATATGTGTTTACTATGCCTATACACATAGCCAGCTTTCACACTTGATTGGCAGATTAATGCATCATTATTGCTAAGTTTGATAACAGTTGTCTAATACAGTGACACTGGTAGAGAAAACCACTATAGACATTCACATAAGCAGCTCTCATCATCATCATTTATGGCATAAGACTTCTTTAATTATACTAAGTTTTTGAGCAGGTCTGCATTATACTTAATTATATAAGGGAGATGTACTTTTAGTAAAAAGTAGCTCTCCAATTTCAAAAGTACATCAACGTAGTATTAATACTTAGATTTAAAGATTTTCTGGGATAAATGAAATACATTCCCAGCAGCCATCTCCCTTTGCCTCTATCTTATTGCATATTTTGTCCTAATGTGCTTTCATATTTACATGTCACCATGTTTCCATTGGCTAGTACCTTAAAGTCAGATGTCTGTCAAGCAAACTGACCAGTGACAGAATTGCTTTGTGAGGTTTACATCTTTATGACATCAAATGCTTCACATGAAAAATGCAGTTCATTGTCAAAAATCAGCTATATTAGGAGAGTGAGAATTGTGTTTTAGCATCAATTACACACTAAATATGCTGTCATTGTGTATGTTTAATGGATGTCTTTCAGTTTTAAAGATAGACAGACGGATAGATAGATAGAAAGATAGAAAGATAGATAGACAGACAGACAGACAGACTGATTTCAACTGGAAGCAGTGCTTACATATTGCTTAATTTTTGGTGGTTATTAAATAGTATGGGTAGGCAAGAAAAGTGCATATATCTTTTATTAGCATAAACTTACCCAAATGCGCTCTTGCATATTTAAGGCATTCAAAGTAATAATATTTCACAGCATTAATACAGTTATGTACTAGACTGGACAATGGTAAGCAGAGCCAGTACTTATATCAACAATGGCCTTATCTGTGTGAAGTTTGTATGTTCTCCCTGTGTTTGCGTGGGTTTCCTCCCACACTCCAAAAAACATACTGTTAGGTTAATTGGCTGCTATCAAAATTGACCCTAGTCTCTCCCTCTCTGTCTGTGTGTGAGTGTGTGTCTATATTAGGGAATTTAGACTGTAAGCTCCAATAGGGTAGGGACTGATGTGAATGGGTTCTCTGTACAGCGCTGCGCTATTAGTGACACTATATAAATAAATGATAATGAGGATGATGATGATATGTGTTTACTATGCCTATACACATAGCCAGCTTTCACACTTGATTGGCAGATTAATGCATCATTATTGCTAAGTTTGATAACAGTTGTCTAATACAGTGACACTGGTAGAGAAAACCACTATAGACATTCACATAAGCAGCTCTCATCATCATCATTTATGGCATAAGACTTCTTTAATTATACTAAGTTTTTGAGCAGGTCTGCATTATACTTAATTATATAAGGGAGATGTACTTTTAGTAAAAAGTAGCTCTCCAATTTCAAAAGTACATCAACGTAGTATTAATACTTAGATTTAAAGATTTTCTGGGATAAATGAAATACATTCCCAGCAGCCATCTCCCTTTGCCTCTATCTTATTGCATATTTTGTCCTAATGTGCTTTCATATTTACATGTCACCATGTTTCCATTGGCTAGTACCTTAAAGTCAGATGTCTGTCAAGCAAACTGACCAGTGACAGAATTGCTTTGTGAGGTTTACATCTTTATGACATCAAATGCTTCACATGAAAAATGCAGTTCATTGTCAAAAATCAGCTATATTAGGAGAGTGAGAATTGTGTTTTAGCATCAATTACACACTAAATATGCTGTCATTGTGTATGTTTAATGGATGTCTTTCAGTTTTAAAGATAGACAGACGGATAGATAGATAGAAAGATAGAAAGATAGATAGATAGACAGACAGACAGACAGACTGATTTCAACTGGAAGCAGTGCTTACATATTGCTTAATTTTTGGTGGTTATTAAATAGTATGGGTAGGCAAGAAAAGTGCATATATCTTTTATTAGCATAAACTTACCCAAATGCGCTCTTGCATATTTAAGGCATTCAAAGTAATAATATTTCACAGCATTAATACAGTTATGTACTAGACTGGACAATGGTAAGCAGAGCCAGTACTTATATCAACAATGGCCTTATCTGTGTGAAGTTTGTATGTTCTCCCTGTGTTTGCGTGGGTTTCCTCCGGGTGCTGTGGTTTCCTCCCACACTCCAAAAAACATACTGTTAGGTTAATTGGCTGCTATCAAAATTGACCCTAGTCTCTCCCTCTCTGTCTGTGTGTGAGTGTGTGTCTATATTAGGGAATTTAGACTGTAAGCTCCAATAGGGTAGGGACTGATGTGAATGGGTTCTCTGTACAGCGCTGCGCTATTAGTGACACTATATAAATAAATGATAATGAGGATGATGATGATATGTGTTTACTATGCCTATACACATAGCCAGCTTTCACACTTGATTGGCAGATTAATGCATCATTATTGCTAAGTTTGATAACAGTTGTCTAATACAATGACACTGGTAGAGAAAACCACTATAGACATTCACATAAGCAGCTCTCATCATCATCATTTATTGCATAAGACTTCTTTAATTATACTAAGTTTTTGAGCAGGTCTGCATTATACTTAATTATATAAGGGAGATGTACTTTTAGTAAAAAGTAGCTCTCCAATTTCAAAAGTACATCAACGTAGTATTAATACTTAGATTTAAAGATTTTCTGGGATAAATGAAATACATTCCCAGCAGCCATCTCCCTTTGCCTCTATCTTATTGCATATTTTGTCCTAATGTGCTTTCATATTTACATGTCACCATGTTTCCATTGGCTAGTACCTTAAAGTCAGATGTCTGTCAAGCAAACTGACCAGTGACAGAATTGCTTTGTGAGGTTTACATCTTTATGACATCAAATGCTTCACATGAAAAATGCAGTTCATTGTCAAAAATCAGCTATATTAGGAGAGTGAGAATTGTGTTTTAGCATCAATTACACACTAAATATGCTGTCATTGTGTATGTTTAATGGATGTCTTTCAGTTTTAAAGATAGACAGACGGATAGATAGATAGAAAGATAGAAAGATAGATAGATAGAAAGATAGATAGATAGACAGACAGACTGATTTCAACTGGAAGCAGTGCTTACATATTGCTTAATTTTTGGTGGTTATTAAATAGTATGGGTAGGCAAGAAAAGTGCATATATCTTTTATTAGCATAAACTTACCCAAATGCGCTCTTGCATATTTAAGGCATTCAAAGTAATAATATTTCACAGCATTAATACAGTTATGTACTAGACTGGACAATGGTAAGCAGAGCCAGTACTTATATCAACAATGGCCTTATCTGTGTGAAGTTTGTATGTTCTCCCTGTGTTTGCGTGGGTTTCCTCCCACACTCCAAAAAACATACTGTTAGGTTAATTGGCTGCTATCAAAATTGACCCTAGTCTCTCCCTCTCTGTCTGTGTGTGAGTGTGTGTCTATATTAGGGAATTTAGACTGTAAGCTCCAATAGGGTAGGGACTGATGTGAATGGGTTCTCTGTACAGCGCTGCGCTATTAGTGACACTATATAAATAAATGATAATGAGGATGATGATGATATGTGTTTACTATGCCTATACACATAGCCAGCTTTCACACTTGATTGGCAGATTAATGCATCATTATTGCTAAGTTTGATAACAGTTGTCTAATACAGTGACACTGGTAGAGAAAACCACTATAGACATTCACATAAGCAGCTCTCATCATCATCATTTATGGCATAAGACTTCTTTAATTATACTAAGTTTTTGAGCAGGTCTGCATTATACTTAATTATATAAGGGAGATGTACTTTTAGTAAAAAGTAGCTCTCCAATTTCAAAAGTACATCAACGTAGTATTAATACTTAGATTTAAAGATTTTCTGGGATAAATGAAATACATTCCCAGCAGCCATCTCCCTTTGCCTCTATCTTATTGCATATTTTGTCCTAATGTGCTTTCATATTTACATGTCACCATGTTTCCATTGGCTAGTACCTTAAAGTCAGATGTCTGTCAAGCAAACTGACCAGTGACAGAATTGCTTTGTGAGGTTTACATCTTTATGACATCAAATGCTTCACATGAAAAATGCAGTTCATTGTCAAAAATCAGCTATATTAGGAGAGTGAGAATTGTGCTTTAGCATCAATTACACACTAAATATGCTGTCATTGTGTATGTTTAATGGATGTCTTTCAGTTTTAAAGATAGACAGACGGATAGATAGATAGAAAGATAGAAAGATAGATAGATAGAAAGATAGATAGATAGACAGACAGACAGACTGATTTCAACTGGAAGCAGTGCTTACATATTGCTTAATTTTTGGTGGTTATTAAATAGTATGGGTAGGCAAGAAAAGTGCATATATCTTTTATTAGCATAAACTTACCCAAATGCGCTCTTGCATATTTAAGGCATTCAAAGTAATAATATTTCACAGCATTAATACAGTTATGTACTAGACTGGACAATGGTAAGCAGAGCCAGTACTTATATCAACAATGGCCTTATCTGTGTGAAGTTTGTATGTTCTCCCTGTGTTTGCGTGGGTTTCCTCCGGGTGCTGTGGTTTCCTCCCACACTCCAAAAAACATACTGTTAGGTTAATTGGCTGCTATCAAAATTGACCCTAGTCTCTCCCTCTCTGTCTGTGTGTGAGTGTGTGTCTATATTAGGGAATTTAGACTGTAAGCTCCAATAGGGTAGGGACTGATGTGAATGGGTTCTCTGTACAGCGCTGCGCTATTAGTGACACTATATAAATAAATGATAATGAGGATGATGATGATATGTGTTTACTATGCCTATACACATAGCCAGCTTTCACACTTGATTGGCAGATTAATGCATCATTATTGCTAAGTTTGATAACAGTTGTCTAATACAATGACACTGGTAGAGAAAACCACTATAGACATTCACATAAGCAGCTCTCATCATCATCATTTATTGCATAAGACTTCTTTAATTATACTAAGTTTTTGAGCAGGTCTGCATTATACTTAATTATATAAGGGAGATGTACTTTTAGTAAAAAGTAGCTCTCCAATTTCAAAAGTACATCAACGTAGTATTAATACTTAGATTTAA